>NC_057798.1:226127445-226128993 GCF_018294505.1 Triticum aestivum
GCCGAATACAAGGTCCTATACTACAACCAAAGTCCAAAGACAACCAGAAGGCGTTTTTAATGGTAAATAGCATCATTAACAGTTTTATTATAACATTACTAGTTGCAACAAGTGACGGTTAAATAAATAGAAAAAGTATGAGTATTCTCAAACCAGTTGCTTGCCGGCGCAAGTATGCTCTACGCGTTTGCAACAGAGCAGAGTAATCAACGTTGTAGACTAGGCTCAAAGACATCTTGGCCATTAATTAATTAATCACATATGTAAGCAAGCAAGCAATCAACATTGTACTCCTTCGTAGGAGTAATTCTTATTCTACTGTACACTAACAGCAGGAGCAGTACAAGTATGAAGCAACAAAATAGTATTATATGGACAAAAAATACTAAACTAATCCAACCACTAAAGCAAATTAATTTTTATTTCGGTTGAGAATCGGGCACCTTCTAGGTCAAGAAAATTGGGCATGACCTTTGCTAATTTTCTTGACCTTGGAGTGCCCCATTTCTCAACTGAAATGGAAATTAATCAACGTTTCAGGAGAAAGGGGTCATTTTAGAAGATCACAAGTAGCAGCAGCATCACTTGACAAAATCACAACTAGCAGCAGCTCGCAGATAGCAGCAGCAGCATCACTTGACAAGTAGTACAGCAACAGCAGCATGCATGCACTGGTGGTAGCAAATCATCATTTCTGAATCAAAACAACAATTAGGAGAGGGAAATTATGACACACTTCTGAACAAAAAATGATTTGTGTAATCTGGTTGGTACTCTTACAGTTGCATAAATGATTTTTGCATGCCTACACATCATGGTGCATGGTCTAGCACTGCAAACTCAGTCCTCAGGATTACTGCCTTTGTAAACATGATGTTTTTCTCTTGCCCTAGCTTTGTTATGTCTAGTGGAATGGAGATGAAAATGATGAAATGTGACAGGTACTTATGATGAGGCTTTTACATGGGTACTCATGGTGCAGCTTTGTTTAGTTGTGCCGAGAAGCTGGTCTAGGCCTCTGTGAATATTACATATACTTTGTTCTGATTCACTCCATTCTGTTCAAACAAGTAGAGATCATGGCTAGTGTCTTGTGAAATAACTATTGAGCTTCATTAGTTATTTCTGTTTCTTTAAGATCTATGCATAGCATCTTGTCAGTTCCCTTTTGGTGGTTTCTGTTAATTTTGCCTTGCTTTTGGTTTGATTTGGGAGTTTGGGACCATGAAGATAAATACATCCGATCCCTTGGTTGACAGATGTTGCCTGGTCTTCCACCATGGCAGCTCTGTCAAGATTATCTCCCCAGGAATATGATATGTACCTTACTCATCTGAGTTGTCCCTTAGCCTACAATGAAGCAGATTTTTGACCTAGGTCTGGCATGTCTGGGCCCAGTGCACGCAGGAACGAAATTTTGTACTAATCAAAATATAGCTCCATAATTTTGTTAAGATGGATTGATTTTTTTTCTTTTATTTGTATTGTTCTGTGTGTGAAGATGACCGAGTCGCATTTTCAAATTTCACATGAAGCAATATAAGGTGA
>NC_057798.1:226129968-226145544 GCF_018294505.1 Triticum aestivum
GGGCACAATACTAATGGCGCACCTCACCGTGGTGCGCCATTAGCATGTCCATACTAATGGCGCACCTCACCGTGGTGCGCCATTAGTATTTTTTTTATTTCAACTCGAGCCAACAGGTTATGTACCACCAGAACTGATCCACATCAAGTCCCCTCTACTAGCTCGACTGGTCAGCAGCCAGTTCTCACACCAGGAGGTCCTGGGTTCGACTCCCAGGCTCCACAATTTTTTTTAGCATTTAAAAAGCTGTTTCATACTTATTTGTGTTTAAATATGTTCAAACTTGTTTAAATAATAACAGTAATATTTTTTTATAAGACAGTAGCATTTAAAAAGCTGTTTGATACTTATTTTTTTTATAAGACGGTGCGCGGGGTGCGGGGGGTCGGCGGCGGCGGTTGAGTAGGGGAATCGAGGGTGCGTGGGGTCGGCGGCGGCGGCCGGTGGACTGGGGGGGTGCTCGGCGGCGAGGGATACCGGTACACCTCCAAACACAAACACATATGCAACACCACAAACATATGCAACACCACGAACATACATAGATCTAGCTAGGCCATAAAAAGTGCATGTGCACATTGTTTGTAGGGAGAACAACATAAATATAGCTTCCCCCCTTACTTACCTAGCAAAACAAGGTAACTTAACCACTTAATTTGAATGAATCTATGGTGGAAATGAGGTGAAAAAGAGGAGGCACCCGAGACAAGGAGGAGGCGGTGGAGAGAATGAAGTGGGGAGAAAGTGAGTGTGTGAGGAGAGGCTGTCCAAAATATCTTGTTGCTGCCCACTTACTAATGGCGCACCAGCAACAAATGCGCCATTAGTAATCCAGGTTACTAATGGCGCACCCCCTGGCGGTGCGCCATTAGAACTTTTGCAAAAAAAAGGAATAAAAGCAATAATAAAAAAATAACATTAGTGGCGCACCTTCTGGATGGTGCGCCATTACTAGTTTGAACTAGTAATGGCGCACCACCAGGAGATGCGCCATTAGTATGTTTGGACAGGCGCACTAGTTCAAAAAAAAATTTGGTACTAATGGCGCACCGTGGTCAGGGTGCGCCATTAGTAGTTTCAACACTAATGGCGCATCAGAGGGTGGTGCTCCATTAGTATATACTAATGGCGCACCACTTGTCTGGTGCGCCATTAGTGTCATTTCCATCTATAACCCTTTTCCTAGTAGTGCGGTGAATGCGGCATTGATATTCTGGAGAGATGGTGACTGTTTCAGGCGAGAAGCACGCGCTAGCGATGGAAGGGGTTTCGGTAGGCCAGGGCGGTCAGACGCTGGTGTGGTGGTAAAGTGTGAACTCATGGATGACGAGCCTTTGAAGCATATGCGGCATGTATTGACAACCAGGCGTCCATGCAACCGCTCTTGTCGCCAACTAGCCTTCGACGACCACCATTAGACACCACACAACCATGCATAACTTACGAATAATGGACAAATCGATCAGACACACACAAGTGTGTAGTGGCAGTAAGATCGGTCGCTCACGATAGTACATACTCCGTACCATAGTACCCTATCTAGCTAGGCTGTTTTATAGATTGTCATTGTGATGGACGATATACATGAGCACGACGCTCCGAGTATGACCATTGGTGTTGAGCCAGGTGAATACATGCTCGGCGTTCGTGTAGGCCTCCATCAAACATCTAAACAGTAATGTCAGGCACCGCCGGGGTGCGCAGGTGATGGGCTCGCCGTTTGCGTTGCGCCATGAGCAGGACTTTGATTTAGAGGGCGACGTGCATGCATTAGCATGCTTTGAAAGCGCGAGCGTGAGTGTCTGATGCAAAGTATTTCATTTTCATTTGGCTGACAAGTGTGCATTGCAGCGACGAGTCCGTGGTTTGATTCCCCACATACGTATAATTTTGGTTTTTATTTCTTTCTCCACTAACAGGTAGGCCCACGTAGATAGATAAAGAACACGAGCTGATGAGGCGCATGCGGACTGTTTGACTGGTCAACCAGACAAATACGAAGCTATACGCTGAGCCGATGACCGTATAATCACCATATCTCATATAGAATGATCAAAGTGAGCTATCAAGACAAGTTCGATGACCGCCAATGCGTTTTACTCGATAATAAATGACCAGGATTGAAGGGGAATCCAAATTTCCTTCGTCTTCTATCCTTGAGCTCTTGACAAACTAATGCACTATACGGTTGTCCGGCCACTCCACCCCAGAGCTCTCACCAAGCGTCGTTCATGCCACCACGCCGCACACTAACCGGTAAGGAAGCGATGGCATCCCGCCGCGCCGAGTTCCTCGTCGTCCACGACCGCACACAAAATGGTAGGGAAGCGATGGCATCCCGCCGTGCCGAGTTCATCGCCGCTCGCGACCTCACACCTATGTGGGAGGAATTTGAAGTTGCCAAGGCCGAATGGGTGGTAGAGCAAGAGGTGGCCAAAGCTGCACAGAGGGAGCGGAAAAGTCAGAAAGCACTCAAGTAAAGAGAGGCCCGCCGCTGCAAGAAAGAAGAGGATGCACGCGCTGTCGCGGAGAGGTCGACGGAGATCCAAGCACGGTGGGGTGTCGCCGACAAAGCCGGGAAGGAGAACGACGACGTCTGGCCAGCATGTGAGAAGTAGCAGTACTAGTAGTTAGTGCGTGTGTCTGTGTCTGAGTACGAGTATGTACCAGTACTACTAGTTACTACTGTTGTTTTTAGAGCAAATTACCAGTACATTAGCCTAGACTCAATGGAAAAATTCCTATCCTATGCATCAAATGGCATCTCTTTCTCTATAGGAATTGAGATGCATGTCATCTCACTTCCTATGATTTTCATATTCCTATAAAATTCCTATCCTATGAACGAAAGGAGCCTCTATTGGAGTAACTACTGTAGCTAGCAGTACTACTAGTATAATAGTTTTCTTCAAGAAGCGGAATTCAGCGAAGTCATGATGGTTCCTTCGTCCGACCAACTTCAAAGTGGGAAAGGTTGGGCCTGTGATTTGACAGCTCATTAGTCATTATTACTGCGGTGCGACGACCGGGGTGACTCTCCCTTGGAGTTCTGCGTGCATGGCAAGTGGACCAGGATGGTCGACGTCCCACATGTTGGCGAGCGGAAGTATTCTTTCCGATATCGAGGAGCAAGGAAACCGCGTGGTATAGTATCACTGCTGATTGGTTCTCAAAAAAATAGTATCACTGCTGATTTATATTTATTTATTTTATTTCTGATGAATGCTAGCATTTCAACTCTTACGAGGAAGAGTGCCAAACACGGCACGTGCTGGATGTCCCACACATCAGCGAAAGGAGTGGGACATGAACAGCGTGGTAGAGCCCAGCGCAAAATAAAGCATGGTAGAGCGTCTCCACTTCTTCCACTTCTGGGTAGGATACCACACGTAGTAGTACTAGTGGTATGAGCGATATAAAGTGCGACCTGGAGAGAAAGACACGTCTAGTTGGAAGGTCTCGGGGCATACACATAAACAAATATAAAACTTAATATGTGCCTCCAACTAATATAGTAGTAGTAGAGTACTTAGGCACGTACTCCATAACATCACCGTGCATTGCACGTACAACATTTAGTGGTAGTACGTAGTAAGAGACAAATGCTGCCCAAGAGTTCCCTTCTCGACCCACTTTTGGGTGTTTGGTAGAGTGTGTGGAGGGTGCATGAGTCCACACTAGTTTAGCGCAAATACACTAGAAGCATGCATGAAGAGAGCATGCATGAAGAGGGGTGTTGAGTTGAGCATGCATGGAGAGGGAACAACTATGCTGAGACGAGAACGCAACCAAACACACCCTATATGCCATGCATGTTCATACCATTTGTGCCTTTCTACTTCACTTACTGCGCTACATTACTCAGGTTCGTACGTCCACTCTTGGGTACATGTTCGTCTCGTAGTTCCAGTCCCACGTGTTCTTCATATAGATGGAATGATCCTTGCATGACACGTGCACCTTGATGCTAGTTGTCTTGCATGTTGGCAAAAGGATGAACAAAGCTCACGTAAAAAAATAGAGTGGAAGAACATAGATTCCCGATGACCGAGAAGGAGCAAGGAACCTCGTGGTGGAGCATCTGCACTCATAATATTTTATATTATCCAGCGATATAAAATCAACCAATCATCTCCACAGTGGACTGGAAGAGTACGAAACATGGCAACCCAGTGTAGTTACATCATACTAGTACATGGCTAACTCACGCTATCACCATATTTCTTGGCTTCCGTGCGACACCTATCTCTAGTAATCCAATAGTCTGCATCGCTTCTCCCTCCTCGTCTCTCTCAAAGTGCGGCGGGCTAGCGTTTTTGCCGTCTATTGAGGTCGATTAACTCATCACATGTTAGCGACATGCCAAGAGCATTCTAAAAAAAATTCCTTTCACGTTCCGTTTTCAAAAAGAAAAAATCCCTTTCACGTACGAATTTGACTGTATGCTTTGAGTAACTTGCATGTCCTATATTGCTCATGTTTGGATACTCCAACTTAGCTAGAGGTTAGACTAACTCATGACTAACCCTGAACTAACTGTAGCCAAAGAGGTGTTTGGGTGACAGGGTTAGATTGACAATAAATGCACTTGATGGAGAGACAAAAGTGATTTTTCAGTGGTCCCAATGAGAACTATCTCCAGTTAGCACCTCTTGGGTGGGATAGTTTTTTTTGGTGGGTTCGGTGCAACTTGCTCCAATTTAAACCCTCATGCTTGGATACTTTAGGCCTATTTGAGCCCCAACTAGCTCAAACTAACTCTAACCCATGGATCCAAACAGGGCCTATGGCCAGCCTCAACGCGGAGCAGTCGCGTGCACCGGGAAGTGGGCTCTCTCGGCCGTCGCGCTGCTTCAAAGCCGGTGCAGTGAGAGGTTGCCTTCACTCTGGCCGAGCATTAATGCGGCACTGATGCTCCAGGGCGACGCTGACCGTTTCATGCAGGAAGCGGGCGCTGGCAAGGGAGTATAGGTTTTGAACCATTTTAGGTGTAGTACTGGTAGTTTGCAAAACTACTCAATTATTGCACTCAGTTTCCTAAGAAATTGTGGTAAAAAACGTTACTCCACAGCCCGCTTCCCTTCTCCTTCCTCTTCCACCGCCCGCGCATGTCCGCCGGAAGTGACCGGTCAACCCTTATATAGGAGTGCTAGCACAAAAAGATGCATGCATGACCACTAAAATTTCCAGATTAAAGCGCCGCTCCGGCAGGAGTATGGTGTATGTTGTTACCTTCGGTCGGGCCATGGCTACCGGGCGACGGCGACCAGAGAAGAGGCGGTAGGAGGGGAATGAATGCGGCTACTGTTTGGGTTCGCCATCCGGCTTAAATAAATGCGCAGCATCAGGTGTACCCGCGGGTGCACAAATTGTAACATACGTGTCTGCTTAAGTGGGCGTCACGTAACTGGTGTGTGTGTGTGAGTGTGTGTGAGAGATTCTGAGAGACAGAGTGCGTGTGTGCGACTCTACTCTTCGGACATGTACTCAACCTTTTGCACCGGGATATAAGTATAATGGTATTTACTTTAGCTAGTGATTTACGTGGCCATGTTAACGTGGTTGTGTAAAAAATGTCACTTCCTGCTTGTGATTTGCGTTACATAATTACAAGCAAGATGCTCGTGCATTGCACGGAACATCAATATGCATTTTTTTACAAAACACCTGTTGTGATTGACCCATGCAGGAGTAGTCCCATGTGTAAAAACTAATGATATCTCGAGAATTTTATCGGAAAACTGGTATCTCGAGAATGTCATCAAAAAAATGAAAGATGGGAGATAAGGTGAGGAGGAGTGGAGCGTGGTGGTGTCTGGAGGTCGGAATGGGCGGAGGCATGGGGATGGACGGCGCCGGCAGGCGGCAGCGGCTACCATGCTAGATTGTTCCAGAGACTTCCTTTTTTAATTGCTCAGCAATGAGGTTGTGGGAGATAAGGATGTGGAGAGAGGTGCGGGTATATTTTGTAAAATTATCATAGTTTGCTTTCTGTTCGTGAGATATAGATCAGATGGTCTATATTACAAGATGGGAGGCACACCATCATCGCCAACTCGGTTTTTTATAAGGGTACAGATGATAAGTTTGCTAACTACTAAAGTAAAGTGGAATTTGTCCATGTTATACAAGTAAATTAAGGTGATTGTTTATCATACGGGTAAGGTTGGATGAAGGGTGGTAGGAACAAATGCTCTGCCTAGAGCATGTGTGTGTGGGTGGGTGGGTGTGTGTGTGTGTGTGTGTGTGTGTTTGTGTGTGTGTGTGTGTGTGTGGGTGGGTGTGTGTGTGTGTGTGTGTCGCGGGGTCCTCGGTGGCGGATGTAATTTAAGTGTGCATGGCTTCATCATAGAGAGGTGATGTGTATGGCAGAGGCCACCAACAATGGGGTACGAGAGAGAAAATGCCCGTAGAGAGGGAAGAGAAGGTGTGTGCGCGTGAGAGGAGTCGACATCGAGAGAACGTGTTTGTTCGAGAGACACTGAGGAAGACTACTATATATCAATGGTGCATGTAGGCGGGAATTAAAAGAAGGGATGGTCTTATTGGTTTCGGGGATATAGGGGAAGAGTGAGACGGGGGTAGTTAGAAGGAGATTGTTAAGTGTGAGTGTGTGTTTTACCCATCCAGGCAGAAGTTATGTGCACACAAGAAGAGAACGATTCGATGTGGCGTTAGGGTTGAGGGTAATTAACTACGTATGGAGACATAAAGACCTTGAACGTGCATGTGTGAGAGGTATACATGTATACGTGGGATGTGTGTGTGTGTGCGTGCGCGCGCATGATCGAGATAAAAGAAAGAAGACATAAGTCATAAGATCAGCGACATGGGAGAGACGGATCGGTATCACAATATGCATGCATGTCAGAATGCAGGGAAGAAGGCCCGACAATTGAGCATGTGTTTTTGTCTTTAAGTGATAGTGGCGTGGGCTGGAGCATGCATGTATGGCGAGTAGAGGGAGTGAGGCACAATGATTGTGCAAAAGAGATCAACCTATAAATGCATATGTATGGAGAGACATATATAGTGTGGGTGATAGGATGCAAGACTCCATGCGACAAAGAAATGTTGACGGAGAAACAACAGATAGATACAGAGATGGAGATGCTATCTAGAGGGACATCCGCTACTTTGAGTGTTGGAGATGACCGCCGGGTGGTTTAGAGGGTGAAGTTATGTGTGTGTGAGAGAAAGATAAAAAGAGGGCACTTGACTGCATGTAGAGAGAAACATATGTAGTGTGCGTGATAGGAAGCAAGAGTGAGGGAGAGAAAGAAGGTTGATGGAGAAACAGATAAATAGAAAGATAAAGATGCTAGCTAGTGTGTGTTAGAGATAGGAGTCGAGTGGATCAGAAGGCTGAGTTATGTGTGTGGGTGTGAGAGAGATAGAGAGAGGGTGCATGTGAGTCACATACAAACAAATATCAGAAAGAAATGAGATCCCGAGAGACGGAGTTTTGTGTCTGCGAGAGAGAAATATATTTCACAACGAGAGTGATAGCTAGAGAGACATATGAGGGAACGCAAGATATCTCTAGGGAGGGAGAGAGTGTGTTAGCGACATACAAGAGAACAGTGGAGAAATATGAGACCCTGGGAGACAGAGTTTGTGTTTGTGTGTGAGAAAGAGATATTTAAGAGGAAGAGTCGTAGGTTCTCATCCCTAAGGAGCGAAAGACATCTCTGTATGAAGGGTGTGCGAGTGGCACACAGGGAATACTAGAGAGAAATGCGACCCCGGGAGACAAAGTTTTGTGTTTGTGTGAGAGAAAGAGATTCCACATGGAGAATCATAGTTAGAGACACATAACAGGGATCGAGATATACTTAGAGAGAGATAGAGTGATGAAGGTCGAGGGAGAGAGTACCGTCAGTGTGTTACGAAGATAAAAGATCATTGTCGACATACAGGTAGCACGAGAGATACCCGAGAGATGATGAACGCGTATAGGTCTAGAGAGATAGTCCTATATAAGCATGAGTGATAGCTATATGAGACGAATATCTGGATTAAAGGGGATTCAAATATTTAAACTGGAGATCACGACATCGATAATATCATAACGCGAATTGGTGTATCAAACATGCATATTCATTTGAATTTGGGGACACGTGTAATGTTATATAGTTTATCAATATTGGTGATTCATAGATTCTTTAATTAGAAAAAATGCATGGTCTATATGCAATTAATGTCTAAACGGGATTAAACTATATGTTGCGTGTGTGAAACACATTATACATGTTTGAGAAGTAAAAAGCCCCGCATGAAACACACATTAATTGGAGACAGATAGCGAGGAATGCATACATTGGATTTCAACATAAAGTGGTTTCAAATATTTGAAAATCCAATTGATGGATACAACCTTATGAATCTGAGGTCATGCCATTTGTAAACCATATTTATGTATGAAGGGTGTTGTGCTTTTGAAAGTATATATAAAAATGATGTATATAGAATTTTATTCCAATCAAAAATGGATCACGCTAAAAAAAATAGAATACAAACGGGATTCGAATTGAGTTGGCACGGTAAACGTGCACTCTGCAAAATTTGAAGGAAGCGGGGAAAGTCGCAGTAACCGCCCGAAACCAAAATCTGCGAAATGGAAATTAGTACTGCCTATCCCTGCCACGCAAAGCCTATCTGCTCGATTTCTATAGGTTTCGATAGGGGTAGGTTTGTAATTACACTCAAACGTGACATAACCACCTCTCACCCGGATTCATACACGGTGGGCGCCAAAACACAGTGTGTCCTCGGCCGAAATCGACTCCCTCCCCTCAGACACGGTGGGCGCCAAAAACAAACTCTCGTCGGCAAATATTCGGTGTATGCAAGATTACCATCCTATCCCCAACCGACTAATATTGTTGTGATGTAGGAAATTTGAAACGGGGGCTAAGTTTGTAAATTTCCTTGCATTTGAGACAAACGCGCCCTGAAGACATGGTTCCCCCTTCCTCTCTACCTCCCTTTCCCCATTCATACTCCGTGGGCGCCTAAACACCCTCTCCACCCCAGCCTCCTCCGTCCGCCACCCCATCCACCGCCGTCCTCCTCCACCATGCCGGAGTTGATACCCAGACGTCACTGTCCATTCCAAGAGATCGACCTCTCTCATCCACGGCTTCGGACCAGGATCCTTGCATCCCGTCCTATCGCTTCATCCCTGCAGTCATCCACCTTGCCGGCACCGCTCCTACGACCGTCTCGTCCATCGCGCCCTGTCGCCACCGTCTACCCTCTTAGATCTACTTCCATGCCGCCGACACCCATCACTACTGCAGCACCGTCAAATTCTCAGTAGATGCATACATGACGCCGCACCAGAGGCGGTACTCTTTCATATCCGCTCAACTTATTTATCGTGGCAAGAAAATAGATCGCCGCTGCTTTACTCTGATTTCTTGTCCATCACTTACTTGCTAGTTGAAAGCAAACATTGATTGTGAAGTTGCCTTTGTCCAGTTTGCACCTTCAGATCCACCATGGCACGCTCAACACTATACTCCCAATGCTTATAGTTTTCCCCTTTTATATTCCACACTAGTTAAATCACAGTAGCCTAAATTTCAAAATTGGGTCAGTCGATTTTTCAGAGCTCGCCGGAGTTCGCCGGTGTGAATGAAGGGGCTTGGGTGGGGACGATGGTTGTGGGGGGCGGTGGTGGGGCCTAGCCGAATGAAGAAATCTCGATGCGGGTGGCGGGGGTGGGGATGGGGGTAGCGGAGGAACACAGGCGATGGGGGCCGGTGGTCCGGCCGACGCCCCGTGCGGTGTTCTGTATGGGAAGAATCAGAGACGAGGAAGAAGAAGGGTTAGGTGACGTACGATCTTCATACAACCGCCTAAAATGGTCAAGAGACAGCAGGGAGTTGCATTCTTAATGCGCTCTGGTTCATCATGTGTGGGCACTGCGCAACGAACATTTTATTATCCAAAATCTGCTTGCTCTTCTTTAGCATGTTCCTCTTCCATTCTTCTTTAATAAGTACTCTCTCCGTTCCTAAATACAAGTCTTTGTATAGATTCCACCATGGACTACATATGGAGCAAAATGAGTGAATCTACACTCTAAAATGTATCTGGATACATCTGTATGTGATCCATAGTGGAAATCTCTACCAAGACTTATATTTTGGAACGGAGGGAGTATGATAGTAGTACAATATGTTCCTTGTACTGAAGATGAGCAGGGACATTTGCAGTGTAGAGGTCTATACGGTCGGTTGTGATGGACACTTTGAACTCTTCGGGCCTCTTTGATTCATAGAATTTTGTAAACATAGGAATAGGATTTGTAGTGGCCTGCCCACTTGAATCCTATAAGAATAGCAAGGAAATGCGGGGAGTTGTGTTGCCTTTGAGAGTTACACTGATATTAACAGTACCGCACCTTCAGTTGAAGAGAGCTGGTATCCGAAGCCTTTCTAGCCGTACCAGCAATACTAGCACATATATTCCAGCAAGTTCCACTTTGCTGATTTTACTCTGATGCTTAAGGTTTTCCCGTTATATCTACACTATGATCTGTGTAGCTGCTTTGTGTCGCACTAGCAGCTGTCCACTCTTGAAGCTAAACACTGAAATGACTTACAAAATTGGCACCAAGGCATTGAGTGCCATTCTGGATGCAATGAAACTGATACGCTCCCCACCCGTTGACTCTTGTTCAGAATATGATCCTAATGACTCTTGTTCAAAATTGCCACATATAGAGAGAGCATGGAATTGCATTTCTTTGGTTGCTGTGATTCATCATGAGTGGGCAACCAACATTGTATGCAATGAAGCGGAACCTCAGGAATATGCTTCCTCTTCTATTCTTTAACATGTTCCTTTTTGTTTATTCTGTATTTAGTACGTACAGTATGTTCCTTGTCAGGAAGGGGACCAGGGACATCTGCAGTCAACAGCTGATAGAGCTGGCCTGCACGTGATTGATAGGCTTTCAATTACTAGCGGCAATACAACACCGTATTTTCAAGTCAGTTCCACTTTCCTGATTTATATATCGTGGTTATGGTGTACCCCTTTTATGTACACTATGATCTGCCTAGTTGTTGTGTGCTCTCGTTATCATGGTTTGGCAATAAACTCTCTATACAGTATATTATGAACCTATCATCTGCCAACTATCCTTACTTCTGGAGCCTATTTTTTGTGTACTTGTGCCGGATTATATAAATGCACGCACCATATTACAACACACATGAGCTCTCTCATCAGAATCCAGTGATAGCACACAAGTGTTTACAGGGGCGCCCCTATATTAGAATATCCTCTACATTACAAAGATAATCTCACAACTATTTATGTTTTCATGGTTCTCAGATATTATACATAATTACAGTGAATATCAGAATCCGCACATCAGAAGAATATTGTGGAACACTGCAATGACTTACAAAATTGGCACCAAGGCATTGAGTGCCATTCTGGATGCAATGAAACTCATACGCTCGCCACCTGTAGATTCTTGTTCAGAATATGATCCTACTGACTATTCTAACATCAAGGAGTCAAAGGCAGATGGCCTGTCATGTTCACCCATCAAGGTGCCTGTTCTAATTTGGCAAGGTTTTATTGATTGCGCGTATCTTGCATATGTTGTCTTGCATTTCTTCTACTTTGTTGAACCACCATCTGCTTAGTTTACTCATCATATATGTCGAGATGACATGCCCATCCATTATCAATACATATTCCACCTGTCATCATACCATGTTTTTCCACTCAAATGTTGTTCTTGTGCATCAGGCATCAAAAAGGAAGAGGGTGATTGCCGAACCTGAAGGAGCATCAGCAAAGTCCTTGAAAAACGTGGTTTTGCCAGAGAAATCAGACAGCACCCCACTTATATTGGTTGTACAACCAGTGACACAAAATGTAGGACCGACTCCAGCGGACTATACCCATACTTCACTGGCCACACCACTAGCCCCACCACACAGGACCTACACTCCAGCAAAAGGTATGCCGATTTTAGTTGCCATAGCACCAGCCGTACCACAGAAAAATCCCACTCCAGCAAAAAGTACAGCAAGTCCACTGGCCGAAGACCTATCCCAACTGCAGAGACAGCCAATTCCTGCAAATTGGAACCCCATTCCAGTTATTCTCAGTTTAAAAGACAATGCTTTCAATGTTGTTAGTGACTACGTGCATATATTCCCATCATGGGAAGATTATAGTGAAGACAAACACCATTTTCACGTCTTCCTGTCCCACTTACGTGTAAGTGCTATTATTCATGGTGATTATTTTCCTGTTTTCTGCTGATTGAACACATCAATGATTTACATTACATTGTTGTAAGTAGGCGAGGGTCAATCTGGATAGTCATGACGAGCAAAGCTTGCTTGCGCTTTTCAAGGAAGCACTGCAGCAGTATCAGTGTTACCTGAGGAAATCACACTTTGATGGCAAGTCTATAAATGAATTTTTGGTGAAGTCTCCTATGCTAAATTTAGAAGACATTGAACGGAAAAACCTTGTTATGCACTGGTCTCGTTCCGAGGATGAGGTACTGTCTATGATATCGCATGACAATTTGAACTTCTACTTTTCCGCATGTGCCTTACAGATCTTTTTTGCAGGAAATCTACTCAAAAAAGAATCCCGGTTTGAAAAGAACGACAAGATATCGCAAATATGTTGCCCGCTGCTTTGCTCTTATAGTACTTGTTGTCCTATATCATTGTACTTGCATACATGCCTGGTTCATTATGTCACAGCAGTATGCATGATAGCTTGCTTATCAATTGTTCGCTCCAAATTATCTGATCTGTATGAATGGTTACATTAGTGTAGAATATATCCAATGCCAATGAACTTTTTTAGCTCTGCATTGTTCTTGTAAGTACATGTTGTCCTTTATCAGTGTACTTATATTGATAGGTAGTTGTTCATGTACCATCACTCTGCAGCCTATTTTCCTTTGTCCTCCATTTTCTACACATAAGATCTATATTTACTCTTACCATAAGGTTGGATAACACCGATGGTACTGAAGAAGTTTAGCTCTGCATAACTCTTGGCTGTACCTTTTGCCTGTATCGCTGTACTTACATTTATAGCTACTTGGTTATGTAGCATCACTCTTCATCTTATCTTAAATATTCTCCATTTTTTTCTTATATTGTCACATTTATATTTACTCTTAACAAAATTTAGAATAAAGGCAATGCTTATGAAGAAGATTCTGTGGTAAACTTCTTGAATTGCCCCCCCCCCCACATCAGAATGGACAAGGGCTTTATAGAGCCCCGCACATCAGTTTGTCCTTCTCAAGCCTTCAAACTTTGTTGTGTATATTTGGTTAGGCATGACTGCAACAGCTGTTTATTTTTGGTGTTTGCATCAAATTGCATGTTTAAAGTTTATTATGTAGTTCATAAACAAAAGTTTGTCCTTCTCAATTTAAGTTTTCAGTTGTACAACCAAGTTCCTTCTTCATGCCATGTAAATTAAACTATACAGAGCAAGTGATCTTATTTTGCCAATCTGAAATAGGATAAATTGACAGCACACTAACCATTGATACTTATGAGTTCTTGATCTATAATCCAGTGGTGTCGTGAAGCTACCAACTCCTTCACAATGTCATTTCCTACCATGTCTTGACCTGAACAATACCATATTGTGTTAATGCTATTTTAAATTGTGTCACTTCATTCGTTAGTAAGAAATCTGATCAATTGTCAGCACTGATACTTATATGTGCAAAACCTGTCATATGTCTGCTTGTTTATCTTTCAGAGTGAGGAGGATATAAGTGTCAAACAAGTGCAACCTCATCAGCTTGCTCAGCTGCTTGCGCTGGAGCTCCCGAGCAGGGCTAACCTTTCTTGGACTCTATTCAAGTGCTGTCAGTTTGGTATATTATTTTGTCGGCATGGTTAATTGCACTGGTGGCGATCTTTGATGCCCAGTGTATGTAATCTGCTGTCTGCTTGTGCTTTATTATCATAGTGGCGAACTTTGATGCCCAGTGGATGTAATATGCCATAATTTCTTTATTGTATAGTCTAGGTTTTTTTTCTTATTCACGATGTTGCAGTTATTTTACTATATATATATCATGTCTTCGCAGTAAACCGGCCAAACCATAAAATTATGGTACATAATCGGGCCATCATGCAAATCACTATGTATGGTATGCATCATGGGCCCCGTCATCTTGGTCCGTTAACAGACCTAAATGTAAACTGGCCCACTAGTAGATTTGGGCCGTTAATAGGCCGAGTAAACCGCCGGGCCTATTTTCCCAAGAAAACTCAATGGGCTTTTAGGAGGCTGAAAAGTAGGTTGGGCCTGAAACGTGCCGAACAGCTCACGGGCTGCCAGCAGGCTGAAATAGACCCCGACCCATGATTGTGCCAATCAAATCATGAGCTTATAACAGGCCAAAATTGTCTCGGTCCTTGTTTGGCCCAATCAGATTATCGGATGTGAGTAGGCCGGATGCAAACGGGGCCGTAGTTAGGCCCAACTATATGACGGGCTTTTAACAGGCCGAAATATATATATAGGGCCAAAATGTTAAACGGGCCTTTAATAGGCCAAAACTAATATCATGCTGAATTACTAAATGGGCCTTTATCAAGTGGGCCCAAAAGCATAGCGTCCAGTTGAAGAGCCGAATCTGATATGGTCCATAATTTAGCCCAAAGCCTCTCAAAGGGCCGGACCTGATTTGGGTCGTAATTTGGCCCAAAACATGGTAGGCTTTTAACAGGCCGGATCTCATATGGGCCTTTATTAGGGCCGGAACGTGGCAGGCTGTTAATGGACCGGATCAAATATGGGCCGGCATTTGGCCCAAAACATGGCAGCCTGTTAATGAGCCGGCCTACTACTGTCATCAAAATATTTTGGGCCTTCAGCTGGGCCGGCCCATTATGGTCGGCGGAATCTCATGGGCCTTTAGCTAGGACGGCCCATTATGGTTCGCAAAATCTTGAGGGCCTTTAGCTGGACCGGCCCATTATGGTCCGCAAAATCTCGCGGGCCTTTAGTTGGGCCGGCCCATTACGACACTACAAAAAAAATACACATCCATGTCATATTGGGCCGAACGAATTTTTTTTCTATCATACTTATGACACTTCTATGACGATAATTGTGACAAAACCAGGTATCATCATAGATGTGGTGGGCTCCTACTTCTATGACAAAAAATCATGATAGAAAATGGGCTTTTCGTCCTGGGCGGGCCGGAGATGCAGCTGCATGACATTCTTTGGGCCATCCATGACGGAAAAAACCATGGTAGAAGCGAGGGCGTGGAAAATTTCGGCAAGTTCCTGGTTACGGTGGGAGGTCGCGGGCCGAGCGATGCGCGTTTCTCTCGTACACGTACGCGCGTGTGTGTGAGGCGTCGGCTCTAACTGAATCCGAGCAAGGCATTGGGCTCTAACTGAACCCGAGCGATTGCATTGCAGGCTACGTGTTACTGAACCCGAGCAATCGATCGATGGCTGTTAACTGAACCCGATCGAGCGATTCCTTTGCTACTACTGCTAATTGAAGCCGATCGATGCTGCCTCTAGATGAATA
>NC_057798.1:226145970-226175184 GCF_018294505.1 Triticum aestivum
CGGTTGGGGCTGGATGAACAGGACCCCGTGGAGGGTTGGATGAATAGGACGACCCCATGGAGGGCTGGATGAACAGTAGATGGTGGAAGGGTGGATGAACAGTAGCCTGTGGAGGGGTGGTTGAACAGGAGCCCGTGGAGAGGGGTGGTTGAACAGGAGCCGGTGGAGTAGTGCACGGTGGAGGCTGGATGAACAGGAGCCCGTGGATGAACAGTCGCAGGTGGAGGCTGGAGGAGGTCGATGGTAGATGAGCAGTAGCCCGTGGAGGCTAGAGGAGTCGACGGTGGAGATGAACAGTATCCCGTGGAGTCCCGTTTTGCGGTATGCCACACCCCTCCCAATGAACAGGACCCCCGTTTTGACCATAGTGCTCCAACACTAGTCCGTTTCGTCCGTTTTGTGGTACGCCACACCCCTCCCGATCAATAGGACCCCCGTTTCGACCGTAGGAGGTCCGTTTCCTCCGTTTTGCGGTACGCCAGACCCCTCCCGATGAACAGGATCCTGTTTCGAACATGGCCGGTCGAACACAAGGCCGTTTTCTCCGTTCTGCGGTACGCCAAGCCTCGTTTCCATTGCCTGTTCTGTCCAAGCCGTTTGGCTCCCACGCATTCCGTTGCCTCCCAATGAACATGACGCATTCCGTTGCCTTCCCATGAACACGACGCATTCTGTTGCCTCCCCATGAACATGACGACGACGTAGTTTCTCTGTTCCGACCCATCCATGTACACGAGCCCTGGCCGTACGTATGCGCGAGTAGGCATTCGAGACCCCGCCCGTATGTACGTACGTGGCCGTATTTACTTTCTTGCACCCTGGCCATTGTACGTATGCATAGATGCTACGTGCGCGCCTCTACTACAACACGTGCGCGCCTCTACATCGACCAGTATGTATGTACACGTTCGCGACCAGAATGACAATGCTACGTACGCTTCGACCAGGTGGGTCCCGACTGTCAGGCAATTCCTTGCGTGCGAAGATGTAGCTGGTGGGTCCCAGCAGTCAGGGGGCGAATCGTTTTGTTTTTTGCCCGGACGCACTTCCTTGCGTGCGAAGATGTAGCTGGTGGGTCCCAGCAGTCAAGGGGTGAATCATTTTTTCCCATAATATGGACGCACTTCCTTGCATGTGAAGATGTAGATGGTAGGTCCCAGCAGTCAGGGGGGAAGCGTTTTTTTCGCGAAATACGGTGGCCCGTTCGGTTGGTCCCCGTTGTCAGGTGGAGGAATTATTATTTTACACGCAATAAGGAGGCACTTCCTTGCGGCTGCCGTGGACCCAGCTGTCAGCCTCTCCATGTACAGTACTCTTCCGATGGAAGTCGGTCGTTGACCACGTTGACCACACCGCGCCGAGAGCACCACGGCGGTGGACAACGGCGAGGCCTAGGAAGGGGACGACGCGGAGCTGGGGAAGACGCGGTAGTGGATGCCCACGCAGAGAGGAGTACGAGGGTCCACTGGTTCGGCTGCATGATGGGGAACGTAGTAATTTCAAAAAATTTCCTACACACATGCAAGATCATGGTGATGGTATAGCAACGAGAGGGGAGAGTGTTCGTCCACGTACCCTCGTAGACCGTAAGCGGAAGCATTAGCACAACGCGGTTGATGTAGTCGCACGTCTTCACGATCCGACCGATCCAAGCACCGAACGTACGGAGCCTCCGAGTTCAGCACATGTTCAGCTCGATGACGATCTCCGGCCTCCGATCCAGCAAATCTCCGGAGATGAGTTCCGTCAGCACGACGGTGTGGTGATGATGATGATGTTCTACCGGTGCAGGGCTTCGCCTAAACTCCGCGACGATATGACCGAGGTGGAATATGGTGGAGGGGGGCACCGCACACGGCTAAGGAACGATCCGTAGATCAACTTGTGTGTCATGGGGTGCCCCCCTGCCCCCGTATATAAAGGAGCAAGGGGGGAGGCCGGCCGGCCCTTGGGGCGCGCCAAGGAGGGGGGAGTCCTCCTCCTAGTGGGAGTAGGACTCCCCTTTCCTAGTCCAACTAGGAACGAGGAAGGGGGAAGGAAAGAGGGGGAGAGGGAGAGGGAAAGAGGGGCCGCGCCCCCCTCCCCTAGTCCAATTCGGACTCCCCATGGGAGGGGGCGCGCCACCTCCTGGGCTGCTGCCCTCTCTCTCCCCTGAGGCCCACTAAGGTCCAATACTTCCCCGGGGGGGTTCCGGTAACCCCTCCGGCACTCCGGTTTTCTCTGAAATCACCCGGAACACTTCCGGTGTCCGAATATAGTCGTCCAATATATCAATCTTTATGTCTCGACCATTTCGAGACTCCTCGTCATGTCCATGATCACATCCGGGACTCCGAACAAACTTCGGTACATCAAAACTTATAAACTCATAATAAAACTGTCATCGTAACATTAAGCGTGCGGACCCTACGGGTTCGAGAACTATGTAGACATGACCTAGAACTATTCTCGGTCAATAACCAATAGCAGGACCTGGATGCCCATATTGGTTCCTACATATTCTACGAAGATCTTTATCGGTCAAACCGCATAACAACATACGTTGTTCCCTTTGTCATCGGTATGTTACTTGCCCGAGATTTGATCGTCGGTATCCAATACCTAGTTCAATCTCGTTACCGGCAAGTCTCTTTACTCGTTCTGTAATGCATCATCCCGCAACCAACTCATTTGGTCATATTGCTTGCAAGGCTTATAATGATGTGCATTACCGAGAGGGCCCAGAGATACCTCTCCGACAATCAGAGTGACAAAACCTAATCTCGAAATACGCCAACCCAACATGTACCTTTGGAGACACCTGTAGTACTCCTTTATAATCACCCAGTTACGTTGTGACGTTTGGTAGTACCCAAAGTGTTCCTCCGGTAAACGGAAGTTGCATAATTCTCATAGTTACAGGAACATGTATAAGTCACGAAGAAAGCAATAACAGTATACTAAACGATCAAGTGCTAGGCTAACGGAATGGGTCATGTCAATCACATCATTCTTCTAATGATGTCATCCCATTAATCAAATGACAACTCTTTTGTCCATGGCTAGGAAACATAACCATCTTTGATAAACGAGCTAGTCAAGTAGAGGCATACTAGTGACACTATGTTTGTCTATGTATTCACACATGTATTATGTTTCCGGTTAATAAAATTCTAGCATGAATAATAAACATTTATCATGAAATAAGGAAATAAATAATAACTTTATTATTGCCTCTAGGGCATATTTCCTTCACTGCAGTGTGAGGCTGCCGTCGCCGCAGAATAACAGGGGGTGTGGGTGAGTAGAGGGATGGCCTGGTCAGCGGTGGGAGTAGTAGGAGGCGGTGAGGCCTCCGCGGCATCACAGCCGGCCACGGGAGGCAGGAGCATGCGGCACGACCGGCGCTACTTTGGGCGGCTCGAGCAAGAAGACTAGAGGTTGAAGAAGCACTACGGCCGTTGGATGGACATCGTACGGTCACTGGATATAGAATCGTTCATATTGACTAAAGTTTACAAAGGCCTCCGTCCCAGTCAACTTAGTAGGCCCACAAGTCAGCCTCCCACCATGGTGGGTCCCAGCTAGCAGGGGGAGTATTCATTTTTTTGTGCGTAATAAGGCGGCACTTCCGGTGGGTCCGAGCTGACAGCGGGGGGAACATTTTTTTCACGAAATACGGTGGCCCGTCCAATGGGTCCCAGCAGTCAAGAGGAAACATTTTTTTGCGAAATACGATGGCCCATCCGGTGGGTCCCAGCAGTCAGGGGGAAACGTTTTTTTCACGAAATACTGGTGTCCCATCCGGTGGGTCCCTACTGTCAGATGGAGGAACAATTATTTTCCACGTAATAAGGAGGCACTTCCTTGCGGCTGCCGTGGACCCAGCTGTCAGCCTCTCCATGTACAGTACTCTTCTGATGGAATTCGGTCGTTGACGACATTGACCACGCCGTGCCGAGAGCACCACGGAGGTGGACGACGGCGAGGCCTAGGAAGGGGACGACGCGGAGCCAGGGAAGACGCGGCAGTGGATGCCCACACGGAGAGGAGTACGAGGGTTCACTAGTTCGGCTGCGTTGTCGTCGCCGCAGAATAACAAGGGGTGTCGGCGAGTGGAGTGGAGGGATGGCCTGGCCAGCGGTGGGAGTAGTATGGGGGCGGTGAGGCCTTCGCGGCAGCATAGCCGGCCATGGGAGGCAGGAGCAGGCGGCACGACCGGCGCTGCTTTGGGTGGCTGGAGCAAGATGACCAGAGGTTGAAGAAGCACTACGTCCATTCGATGGACATTGTACGGTCAGTCGAGCTAGAATTGTGCATATTGACTAAGTTGACAAAGCCCTCCGTCCCCGTCAACTTAGTTGGCCCACTATACTGGGTCCCAGCTAGCAGGGGAAGTATTCATTTCTTGTGCGTAATATGGAGGCACTTCCTTGCGTGCAAAGATATAGCTGGTGGGTCCGAGCTGTCAGCGGCAGTAACGTTTTTTTTTGCGAAATACAGAGGCCCTTTCGATGGGTCCCAGATGTCAGGTGGAGGAATCATTATTTTGCGCATAATAAGGAGGCATTTCCTTGCGTGCGGCCATGGACCCAGCTGTCAGCCTCTCCATGTACAGTCCACTTCAGATGCATGTCGGTCGTTGACCACGTTGACCACGCCACGCCAAGAGCACCAGGGCGGTCGACGACGGCGAGGCCTAGGAAGGGAACGACACGGTGCCAGGGAAGACTCGGCAGTTGTTTCCCACGCGGAGGGGAGTACGACTGTACGAGGGTTTACTGGTTCGTCTGCCGTCGCCGGAGAATAATAGCAGGTGTGCGTGAGTAGAGGGATGGCTAGGCTAGCGATGGGAGTACGGTGGGGCGGTGAGTCCTGCGTGGCAGCACAGCCGACCGCAGGAAGCAGGGAGCAGGCAGTCCCGCTGGCGCTTGTTTCAGCGGCTGGAGCAGGAAGAGCAGAGATTGAAGAAGCACGACGGCCATTGGATGGACATCCAACAGTCACTGCTTGTGCGTCAACCTTTTTTTAGGAAAGCCTCAAATCTGTTGAAAACAGCATACAGGCCATCTGCCATTATTTCTAATAATTTACAGCCCATTTGCTAATTCTTACGGTTTTTTTTGGAGCCCATATTCTTTTTGTTAGCATTACAGCCCATATTGTGGCCACGGTTAAAAAATTATATGAAATTTTGCATATGCCGGTGCGGTCTGAACTGTTTTTAATCCCGAAATTTTGAGTCACATTCAGACTGATTTTAAAAATAAATGTATATCAATATAAAATCCAATAAATTGTCCACGCATAAAAATCAATGCAATTTAAAATCTCGAAATGAAAAAAAGATACTTGAAACTAATTGCCGGTTTGATGTGTTTTAAAAATGTACATCCCATTTCTCATACTGATAGGCCATTTTCTCGGCCAGTCGAATGAAGCTCTCCTCGTCTGGGAAGATTTGCAGCCCAACAGGCCTGATAAAGCGACTTACTTGACAAATCACAAAAAAACTGGGCTAGCCATTTTCAAAAAGAAAAAAACCATTGGGCTGGTATGTGGTAAACATAAAAGAAAAGGATGTCTAGACAGGCCAGAGTGTTCCGCACAGCCCAGTTGACACCCTGCTTCCGTCTCAAAAACAAATTAGATAAATGCCACTCCAATTATGGCGATTCATAAAAATGCCACTGCAATTTCGAAACTTTAAAAAATGCCACTGCAATTTTTGCAAACTTTGAAAAACGCCACTACAGTTTGCAAATTTTGAAAAAACGTCACTCCAGACTTCGAAAAATGCCACTAGAAATAGCATGAAATGGCATTTTTCAAAGTTTGGAAATTGCAGTGGCATTTCTCGGAAACACCAGATTTGGAGTGGCATTTATCAAATTAACCCAAAACAAAAATAACTGGGCGAGCTGCTGGGTCCCTGTTGTCAGTCGCTCGTTGTGCAATTCTCTCGTTTACTGACTACGTTGACAATGGCATGGGACCCAGATGTCAGAAATCCACTAGGAGGAGCCATTTTTTTATTGGCTTGAAATAAGAAGGCACTTGCTTGCGTACTGCCATGACCTTGGCGGGTCCCTGTTGTCATCCTCTCCACGTACAATCATCTCCTGATTGTGTGCGCGTCAACTTGGTAGGCCCACCAGTCAGCCTCTAAACCCGTGGAGGACAAATACAACCCATTTAAAAAATAACATCCCATTCCATATGTTCAAATGGAAAGTTCAACATTCAGAGCAAAGTAACAGGTCTGATCCACATATAGAGTACTGAACTTCCACGTTGACAAGCATCATAGCCAAGTTAACTATCTACTCCCACTAATACTCTAGTAGCGTACAAGTACTAACTTACTCTTAGCTAACTAGACGATGCTGTCCGCCATCTGCGGTACATGCTAAACACCGGCACCGGCGTCCTGTGCCTCGCCTCGGACTTGCCAGAGGTGCGATAGGGCGCGTTGCTCACGCGCGTTGGCCCTTTTCATGCCGGCGTGGTCCACCGAAGCTTCGGCTTCCAAGCGGGAAACCCACTTGACAAGCTGGTAGTAAAAATTGGCGTCGCAAACGCATCCGTGCCTGACAACCTCCAGGGCTATTTGTCGGGCGCCGACCTTCACGTAGGTCGGCCCAGTTGCGGGCGCTCTGCTCGCGACTCAAAGCGTGGGTGCACTGCTGCTCCATGTCCCGCTGGCAGCGCAAATTGGCAATATGCTGCTCCTACGCCAGGCGGTCGTGCTCCAACAACTCCTGCTCCTCCGCCAGGCGGTCATGCTCCAACAAGTCCTCGATATCCGCATTGCCATCTAAAGACAGATAGAATGCCTCCTCCCTCCGTCTGCCTTCTGGTGAAAAACCGAACACTAGTTCCAGCGGTGACCGCCTCCGGCGTTGACTACCGCGGACGGGCAGGGGCATGGCGGACGTGGCAAGAGATGTCGGGCCAGTGGGGGCTTATGAGGATACTAGTCGTCAACCCATGCATTCGCACTTCTACAAAGGAACAACATGATTTTTTGGTGTACCTATTTGTGTGAGTATTCGTGGTGATGGATTTAGATATATGAAAATAGAAAATTGGTACCTAAATATTTTCAATATAAAGGTGTATGGTTTAAAACACTTAAATATAGTGTATAATTTGAAATGTGAAAAGGAAACAATCCTAGTCTTTTTTACTTGCCTATTTAGGTGGACTTCTTACTCTCCTCGATAGTAGCCAATTCTAGAAATCTTCATGAAACACTTTGGTGTATTAATTTTTTTTGCGGGGATTACATATTGATTTGATTCACAACAAAAACAATTAATTTTTTATTATTTCCCTGCAAAAAAGTTATTATTTTTATTATTTATAATTGCTCTTTGTTAGATCTTATGACATGCGCAGTGAAATACGGAGTAGTAGACAATATTCTTTTAATGTAATATTCCTCCGATCCAAATTAATTGACGTGGTATTTTCCTCTGATCCAAATTAAATGATGGCAGCTTTAATATTGTGTTAATTAATTTGAATCAAAGGGAGTAGTTTATTTGCAGATTAGTGACGTACAATTGAAGAAAAATGTCAGAAATATGGATTACTATTTTGACTTTTATTGCACATATTTTTGATAGTATAAGCCTATATTGGTCTTAATATAATTATTATCATCTTTATATTTTTAATATATGAAGCTAAATTTAATTAGCTTACAGTTTTATTTTTTGTAGTTAGTCACACGGTCGCGCCGTGGTGACTACTTTTCGCGAAGCGTTGGCAGGTTCGGCGGCGTCGTTTGACGGTGCCGTCCTGTCGACTGTGCTCCGTGTGAGACTAGCCATAGTGGGAGTAATTTCAGCAGTAACATCGAGTCCAACTCAGCAAATTTGCTTATGTGGCAATGAGTTAATCAGGAGATAGGTAGTTATAGTAACTTAGCTAGTTACTGTAACATCACATGTCCCAATGCAATATGAGTCTATAACCTAATAAATGAATTTTTGCACGTTACCACACTGATGTTACTACCCACTATAAAGGTAGTAAGGGCATCTCCAACAATTTGTATTTTAGCTTGTTGGTAAAATATGTCATGTCATCAACCAACACCTTAACATACAACATCTTCAATGGGTTGTATCTAGTTTTACCAATAGGATGTGAGATAATAAATGAAGTGCTCTCTCATTCTACATTGGAGCTTGTGCAAGGGGTGTTGGTTCATGTACATACAACCTTTCTCTCTTTCCTCATTTATTGCATGACACATCATCAAAAATCCTATATGGCAAAGTCTACCAACAACTATCTTACAACCATTGAAGATGCCCTAACATAGTCTAGGGATATGTGTATGTTACTGGTGTATGTTACTATGCATTGTGGCTAGTCTGAGCGGCGTCACAAGTGCGGCTGCGGCTGCAGCGGTGGCTCTCGTGGACAGCACCCGCATTAGTGCCCTCGCAAACTCCTTCCTCGCGAACCGCTCTTAGTGCTGGCGAGAGCGCCGGTCATCCGGCCGTCGCTCGCATCTGTGCCCTCACGATCTCCTCCCACGCTCGAGCGGAGTTTCCTCGCTCAACAGCAGCAGCTTCGGCAATTCTTATCCATCTAAAAAGGGAGTAGTATCTTATCCATTCACTCTGCTTCATCTAATATTGTCTTGCCTTTGTACGAACAGGTGCACATCTCCTTTGCCTTGCGTCTATATGAACAATGGTTTCCAAATCCCTTTTCCTCCATCTATGATATAAAATTTGAGTAGGATGAGGTTGTATCCAGATGAAGGTGTCCTAGAGCGGTGATGGTATAGGAACCATCAAGCAGATTTCCGGGCAGATCCAGCTGGTACGGTCAGTGGTGTTCTGCGGGCATAGCATGGTTACCATATAAGTATTTCATTAGCTTATTTAGGAATCACCTATTATTTGTGAAACTGGATCTGAATTTCTTGTTCTATTTAAAAAGAAGAGTTGTAGGAATTGAGAAAACGAACTATGCTTGTGTAACTTTAGGACTTTGTTTATAGTAATCTTGGAACTCCACCTCAGTGATGCATAACTAACTCATGTTGATTTTCTCAGATCAGTTGTGAGCCCTTATGCAGATAGAAGTACCTTTCTCACAAATATAATATTGCAAAGATAACATTTTAAAACAGAAAATGCAGCTATGTATGCATTACATTAAGGCTAATATGAATAATTTTACTTGTTCTAATTATATTAGATATGACAAAGCAAATATATAATATATCTTCGTAACAATGTTGTCGGATGGATGCTCTTCATATGCTATGAGTATCTGCAATCCATTTCTGCTTGTAACCCTTGACATTGCAACATAAAGTTGGCCATGTATGAACACTTGCCTTTCTAAGGACATTCCAACCTTTTTTAGAGATTGGCCCTTAATTTTCTTTGTAGTCATAGCAAAGCACATTGATATTGGGGTATTGTCTCCTTTTCAAAATGAAAGGGCATTTTGAATCACTTGGTGACTTGATAATTCGTGGGATGTAAAAGCCGCTTACCTAGCAGTGTTATTGTTAGTCTTGTCCCATTGCAAGGCCCTGCACTTTAGTTGATTTTTCTCATAAGCGTTACTGGCAATCCTACGTTCAGCTTCAGTTCACGATCTCGTATTCCAGAAAATGTTAAGACTATTTATAAACTCAGTTGTGTAAAATATATTTCCACTGTAGACATTGTTTTGCGTGTTGTATACAGTACCTCTTCTCCAAGAATTTGACTCATGATGTAGGTGTTAATCTCGTCAACAATCTCATTTCTTGGTCATACGATTGCTCTTTCCTTTAGGTATGTTCTGTCAGTTTACTTGCTTTGTAAGTCAGGGTAGGTGCATTTAACAATAGATGCTTTGGGGTTTTTGACTTCATGTAAAATAAGGTCTTCTGGGATACTAACCTAGTCTTCTTCATCTGTTGTTGCTGTTGTGCCATTGTCAATGTTTAGTATCCAGTTTGCAAATTCCGCTGTCTTTGATTTCTCTACTGAACTACCTTCGGATGAATTCACATGCATATTTTCTGTGAGTTGGTACTTCTCAAAGTTCTTCCATAGGTAGGTCTTTGCAGATACGGAAACAATATGTTCCATTTTCCCCTTTGGTACAACTGGTAGGATTTGCCTGAAATCACCTACCAGGACTACGGTCATTCCTCCAAACAGTCAATCCTCAGCATCCTCTTTTGTGAATTGAAGTATGTTTGTTAAACACTTGTCTAGTGCCTCAAAACAGTGTTTGTGTGTCATAGGTGCTTCATCCCATATTTTCAGTGAAGTTTTCTTTATTACCTCTTCAAGAAATGTTCCTTGCTTGATGTTGCATGTGGACTGGCAAGTGATCTTCAGCGGTATGTGGAATCTTAAATGAGCTGTTCTTCCACCGTGTAAAAGAAGTGTTGCTATACCACTGATGCTACTACTAGAACTATCTTTCCTTTGGACCTTAATTTTGTCGTGATTGATTTCCATAGAAATGACTTTCCTGTTTGACCATATGCGTCATAGAAAATCAATTTGCCAATACTGTTGTAAACTGATTCTACTATAACATCAAAAGCCGTCCTCTGATCTTGATTTAGCTTTGCAGCAACTCTGTGTGCTCTATTCATAATAATCTTTATCGTAGTTAGTTCCTCTTTTACTAATCTGTTTGTTATATCTTGAAGAACCTTTCGACCTTTTGGTGATCAATATAAGTCTTACATCTTTAATATCTCGTTCTTGGAATCTGTCCCTTCCATGTGAAATGATTTGACTAAAACATTGTGCTCATCAAACATCTCCATTAGTCCTTTGACAATGTTTTCATCTGGCTATGTCTTGCTGTCCGTGTAACTTGTTGCATGCAAATTTTAGTTTCATCGCGTCATCTTTAGGAAGTAAAGTACCAATCTGATGGTAGTTCTAGCCATTCAAACGAAAAACATATGGTCCAGGTCATGCATATTAATTTTATAGTCAACTTTTCCTCCCATTGAAGTGAACGCAAACATTAGTTGTACAACCTGATCCTCTGGTGGAAATTTGACGATTCTCCTCTTTCATTGTAGTGAAGTAGCTGTTGGAGATACGGTGGAGCTTGTTTCAGTGTTGGTAATTCAACCTTCCCTTCCTTGCAGCAAAAAGACCAAATTTTGGAACCCTTATGTTACTCGTGTTCTGCTTATTTCTCCATGCCACATGATGGCATTGCAAAATTCATAAATGCTAATTGGTTTTCCCAAATATGAAACTTGAGTGACATCCTTCCCCACGTTTGATACTTCTCAGCCCTTGTTGTCCTTTTCTATCCTTAGTCATTTGCTTTTCCTTATCAGTTGGAGTATCTCATTCCTTTTTCGTCCAGCTGCCTTCCTTGCTGCTCTAATGATGTCTGATTGACTATCATTAGATTGTAGTGTCGCAGGATGGGAGATTCCTTGCTCAGGTATTTCGATTGTTTGTTCACCCGACATATTGTTGCATCAATCCAGGTAAATTAACGGGTGTATAATTGATTTTTTTGTATTGTGATAATGAATACCTTTTGTTGTTTTGATTTGGTCAGTCCCAAAAATATTAAGTACATTCTAGTGCGGACACCTTATAAGCACCTAATACCTTTTCTGCTGGAGTATATCTTTCCTTTTTCGTGCAGCATCATTCATTGTCGCTCTAATGATGTCTGCAGGTTGACTATCATTAGATTCTACCATCGCTAGTTTGGAGGTTGCTTGGCCAGGTCTTTGGATCGTTTGATCACTCGACATATTGCTGCATAAGATTTTGGTACAATCTAAATAATCCAGGTAAATTAATGGGTGTATAATTGATTTTTTGTATTGTGATAATGAGTACCTTTTATTGTTTGGATCTCGTCCATTGTGAGTTTGACGCATGTTGACTGCAGCTAGTGAATCCTGAAACAAATGAGGGAACATTGTATCAAGTATTTGAAAGTTAACAGTATATTCTTTATGGAGCCAAAGATCAGGCATGTACCCTTATCATTTTCTGACTAGATATTTAAGCTTGACTGTTTAGAAATTAACATCTATTCTTCATTGAAGATAGCACAGACAACTTAGATACGTGCTAGCGAGGACATCTTATAAGCTCTTGATATTACTTGTCCAGAAACTCTAAATTGCTGATGATAAATTTAATGTACACATGTCAGGTACCACATTGTTAGCAAGGATGTTGAAGGATGTTGTATGGCTCAATCGGTTTGCTGAAAATATTCTTGTTCTATTATTGATAGTATTCCAACAAAGAATTTTAAATCCCGTACATCTGTTGTTAGTACCTTTTAAGAAAAGGATGTATATGATTTGTAACTGGTTAACTGAATTTAAAGTTTGGTCATTGATTTCTCTCTATAATTACAATTAACAGAGCATATGTAATGAGATTAGAGAGTTGATGCATATAACCTGTCTGTTGCTTGCTCCGTGAGGATTTACTATGCGATGAAGGATGAGATTGGATGGACATGGATCTGCTGAATTTAAAGTTTGGTCGTTGATTTCTCTCTATAATTACAATTAACAGAGTATATGTAATGAGATTAGAGAGTTGATGCATATAACCTGTCTGCTGCTTGCTCCGTGAGGATTAATTGTCACCTCTATGCGATGAAGGATGAGATCAGATGGACATGGATATGTAATGAGATTAGAGAGTTGATGCATATAACCTGTCTGCTACTTGCTCCATGTGGATTAATTGTCACCTCTATGCGATGAAGGATGAGATCAGATGGACATGGATCTGTTTTTCATGTGAGGAAAGAGACATGAGAGTTTGAGAGAGAGAAACGTGAGTTTGAGAGAGGAAGAGAGACATGCAAGATTAAGAGAGATCTATTTTTAACTTGGAGAGGAAGAGACGAACGTAGATGTTTCACGTGTATCTAATCTTTTTAGCTTTCAACCAACTAAACTGCCTGAAAATTTCACGGGTCTTGAAGAAAAAAATATAGCCATAAGTAATATATGAGTTAATCTTGGTTCAAAAAATATGGATTAATCTACACCGTAATAACTCGGTCCCATAAGATGTATGGCTCGTATTTACTGATTAACGTGGGTTTATTGGGAGTATCTAATTAGTGTAGGTATAGATAGATAGATAGATAGATAGATAGATAGATGGCGAGTTGGGTCACGGTGCCACCAGAGATGGCCGGGAAACAATACTTATAGGCGGAAGGTAGCGCGACGGTCATCGGAATTCAATGCATAAGCAGGCATGGCTTAGCGCGCCAGCTTGCCGTGGAAAACTAGAGAAACTGAAATTATGACTGTGATGTCCCGTCCCGTCTGGGTCGCACGCCGGCATGGCGGTCAAACGAGTGCACTCGAATCATCTCCCTCCTTGTCAATAATGGTTCCACGGATTTAAAAAGCCCGCAACAATTAAAGCGCATCTTTTTTCGCATCAGTTAGCTGCCTTAATTATGGCCGGCTGCATGCAGGCACTCAGAATCGCTCGCAGCCAGTACGCGGAGCAGCATGCAACGAGTCGCAGCCGAGGGCATGCATGCATCCACTTAAATCGCTGGAATTAATTAGGCTTAAACTTCTGCTTTGCTCACGGGACTAATAAACCCGGACGGAGGGAGTACCTTGGTTGGGAGTGGTTTGAATTAAGCCCTGCAAACCGGAAAGGAGGTACTAGTACGTGCATGATCCGCTATTTATTCGTGTAGGATCGAGTAGGTCGTTTCTTGAATTGAGCCCTGCAAACCGGAAAGGAGGTAGTACGTGTGTGATGCTATTTATCTGTGTAGGATTGAGTAGGTAGGATAGTATAGCTTGTCAGTTTCTTCAGAGGTAGGCATTTTTATTCAAAAAACTGCCACTTCGGATCTTGCGTCGCAAAAAACTGCCAGGAGCGCACTAGTAGGCTAGCTAGTGATCGATCAGTAACTTGTAAACACTGAGCGAACAGAAATAAGTAACTGTTAATGCATCTCAATGATTCACAGATCATATACAAATATGTAGCTCCAAAAGCAAAGATCAGCCACTTCGGATCTTGCATCGCAACTAAAACTAACTAGTATGATTCCCATACATAAGATCAACATGTTAATGCATCCCAATGATTCACAGATCATATACAAATATGTAGGTCCAAAAGCAAAGATCTAGAAAAAACATTTGTTCTTCCTACTAACATGGATGCTTCTCTTGGCCAACATTCAGTACAGACTGAAAGACAGATTTGTTTGTGAAGTCTATGATTCCTCTTGCAAACGTAAGTGGTTTCACCAACAGCTAGAACCATGAGAATGAACCACACATGATGGAGGAACATCCACTGCAATATGATTTAGTCTTCTCTCGATCACACCGCAAGACTATTTTTGAAATACAAACTTTAATTTAGGCAAAATGAAGCCCATTGTATAATCAGACCAAAGCAATGAAGCACCTAGTGTTGGCCAATAAATAGTACAGTACTAGTTTTCTACAGTCCATGAAGTGACTATCCAATCTTTCTGTGTCTATTTTCAAATGGCACTACATGCTGTGACTATATTATTCTCTTGTGGAGTTCAACCAAAATTGCAGACACTTTGTTTGTTTGCCAAATAGCAATGGATAGACATCTCAGTCTGCACAAATATCAAACAGCTAGTAAACATATACCACACCTTGTATTTTCGGTTTAAACATGTCTCTTCCGCTTAGCATCTGTCATGTTCTGCACTGGACAATTTGATACAGGTATGTTTTGCCCTGGACAATTTCATGCTGAATTGATTTGCTGGTTCAGAGCAGAAATATAGCGCCTATTCATCATCAGACCAAGGATATCCATGTTTGCAGTGATGGAAGAGGTGAAATCGATACAACCGAAATTGAGCATCCAATCATTGAATCCTGTCCTGCACCTCCAATGTAGGTCCACCCTGCCAATAAATACACATGCAAACCACTTGTATTACTATCTAATGACAGTACAAAAAGAGTAGCAAGATAGTAGCAAACCATGTACCTTCGTAATGAACAGCTCATAGTGCCACCAATTGGATATAGCGGTTTGGAAGAAAACATGCTCCTAATGTTGAACCAGTTGGACTTTTTGTGCAGTTCCACTAAAATCGAGCATCCTTGTTTGCATAGATATTGAAAGTGTGATTATTGTAAAAACAACACTAGTTGAAGCATAGACTCACAAATATAAGCATTCCAATTTCTTAATGGAAAAGGTAGCAAGACTGTTTCTAACCACCAGTTTGAAGGAATAAATAAGGCAAGAGCGGCTGATGTCAGAAAGGCATATATAGTTCTTTTTGAAAGAATGATCGACTCCTGACCTTTCCTCTTCTTTTAAGCATATTTTGTGCAGTTCAACTAAAATAAAATGCCATCACCGCCTTGACAATTCAGTGACACTATACAAAAGGAAATGACTTAACATTACATCATGATCTCAGGTATGTAGTCGACAGGCATTAGAGACAAACATACAGACCTCCTCTGATAACATAATGAACATTAATTTTAACAAAGGTGTGACTAGCTTTACCGGGATAATTTGAGTGAACTATACACCCTTTGTTCCTTAATATAAGACGTTTTCGCGGTTCAATTTAAAGTACCCAAACGTCTAGTATTTAGGAAAACAGGTAGTAGTTTTCTTGAGCACATATCTGGAAAATCTTGCCACACTTTATTTATGTCCATACGCTAATGCAACACCATTCGAATACTACAAATATACACTAATCCAGTGGCTAGTGCAACAGTAGAGTAGTTAGTTTATTAGAGGGTACAGTACAATGGTTTTACTGAACAGATTTCAATAAACTCTAGCACTGGAAGATTTCTATAAGAATTAACAATACAAAATTTAAAAAAATTGCTATCCCAATCTTGAAAATTAATCAAACATAAAAACCTGATCGAACGAATCAAGAGAACAGTCAGCATTGGTATACTAGTTGTGCATGAGCATTAAACCAAATACAAAAGTCTGAAGGTAACTAGCACTATTAACTAATGACAGTATAAAAAAATTGCAAACCATGTACCTACAAGGTAAATATCATTTCGAACTTGTGGGGACCTAATAAATTGATATCCCAATCTTGATAATCGATCAAACATAAAAACTTGATCGAACGAATCAAGAGAACAGCCGGAGGAGGAGGTGCCCACTCTTGACCTTTCCTATTATCTTCATAATTTTTTGGGCAGTTTAACCAACATAAAATGAAATCAGCACCTTGGCATTTTGGTGTCACTGTACAAAAAAATTAACTTATCTCATGAAAGTGAGGTATGTAATCTATAAGCATTAACAGTGCAAAAATCTGAAGGTAGTAACAAGTTTCATCATTGGTATATTGGTTGTGCAACAGCATTAGAATGCCTTAGCTGAAAAATCTTTAATACATCCACAATCAATAGCTAACCCTGAAATAATCTAGTGACATTAAATGGCATTGCTTAAATTCATCGGTGGCATTAGACTGAGAGCGGCATTAGTTAAATGTGGCATCACTTTAGCAGTAGCATTGCTTGACTTGACTGCTGGCGTTATACTAACAGCAAAAAAGTGGCAATAAGAGCATGGGAGGCCCATTCGGACAGTGGCCGCACCAGTACGATGTACCTCCACGGACGCAGAGTGGTGAGGGAGGTATGGTTGCCCATAGCAACAAATATCCAGGCAGCATATGTGGATTACATCCCATTTTTGTTCTCTTTAGCCAGCTTTTTCCTATGTGAGGACAACAAACCGATCAACCTGGTCATTCTCTATTGCGTTGTCATGCCTTTCTACCCTTCTTCAACCAAGAGACACGAGACTCGTTCCTTAGCTACTGATTTTCCCCTTTTCAACCTAGATGCGGGTTCGATGCCTACTCTCTTGGATAGTACAGTCTCCCTTCCTTTCCATATTCAACCCAGACATAGATTAGTCTGCATGGAGTAGGGTTTCCTTTAATAGTGCAAATTATGGTTTTCGTCTGCGTGGCCAGCAGAGCAGAGGATAGAAAATTGGGAAGATGGTGGAGTGAAAAAAGATCCACATGCAACGACGTGGTAGATGGCTCGAAAAGAGGTAGCATACCTGAGGGTCGGTGGGAAGCGGCTTCGCTCGTGGTCGTCGTCCTCCACACACACTACGACAGCGAGCTTGGGGACGGAGGCCATCCCACGCGGGCGCTAGGTCTGAGAGGACGGCCTTGTCATCAGTGCGTGACCTCGCTCGCCGACGACGAGTGCGTCAACGCTGCACGTTCTTTTCTTCCCCGACGGATCTGTGACCACCGGTGAGGAGGGAGAGAGAGGCCGTCTTTTTAGATCTGGAGAGAGGGTGATAGTGTGAGAAGAAAGTGGGCAGCCCTTAGCAACAAAGCGGTGAAGCTCCAGCCTATATATCTATTTTATACTACTAGTACTGGAGGTGGAGTAGTGGTAGAGTAGTTTATATTTTCTCTGCATACAGTACCAGTTAGTCGTGCTTCTAAACTGAATGGCACGCCATTAAAAAATAAAGGTCGATAACTAATGCGGAACCTCGGGCCAACGCGGCTAGATTGCATTTCGCACGAGAAATTACACACCATGTTTCATTGACATGTGGTCCCGTTCCAACATATCAGTGAGACAACGGCGAGTCCTTTTCTACTAGTATTTCCGAACGGACGTGTAGGCCGGGGCACCTCTTCGTGAACCGTGGCAAACTGGCAACCATCCACTGACTCTTCGCCTTTCCCTCTCAATTTGGAACTGCTGTCACACGCTCTTCCTCTCCCTCCTCCATTTGCCTTCAGCCCTTCACCCTTCCTTCTGCCATTGTTAGATCGTCTTCTCCATGGAGGGAACAAGCCGGAAACGACCCCGTTATTCTTTCCCCAATATGAAAGATGACGTGGTGGAGGAACTCATTGATCGGTGCGACGTCATCACCTCGGCTAGCATGGCAGGTTCGTTCAAGACCATTCTCGACTCAACTAATAACATCATTACAAGGAACCCAAGAGTCGAGGAGCGGTTTGATCTCCCCTATCTTCTTCTCCGTGACCCTGATGACTGGCGTGGGGACGACGGAGGCCTCGCCTTGTGCAAGTTGATGCCGCTTGATAATGATACGCATGATGTTAAGATGCCATCGCTTGAGGGTAAGGCTTGGGCAGGTGGAAATGGAGATTAGGTTGTTTACATTGGGTCCAACTGCGAGTAGGAACTTGTGAATGTGTACACTCGTGACCGGGTTCCACTTCCAGAAATCTCAGCAGACTGCCCAGAGGTTGAGCACACCGGTATTGTACGAACGTTCAAATACGATCATGGCGACTGTCTTCTATGGAAGATAGCAATTTGCCGAGTTCCCAACCGCTCTTGGAATTACAAGAACTATGAAGTTGTTGCTATCTTCGACAAGCTTGTTGCCGTCCTTCGTGGTTCAACTGGATGGATATTACTCAAAAATCAGTTTCTGTACACGGATGAGTACTCTGATGCAATTCAATACGAGGGCCTTGTGTTTGCTTCCACCGCTCATGGCATTGTTTTTGCATGGGATCCTCGTAGTTTCGGTACATTTGTCTTCCACCATAATTATAATTGTTTCATCCACATGCATGCGGGTTAGCAAGTTTCCCTTTACTAATTAACCTTCTTCTTGTGTTTCCAAGGTCATGTGAACATTCCACCACCTATACTTGAAAATTTTTATAACCAAGGGGGAGATGATGATGGTGATGATCACGAGCATGAGGATGAGCAGCGCCCATATACTCTGTGGCACCTGGCAACTAATTCCGATGGATCACCTCTTCTTGTGTGTATACAGCCCACTGATGATGTTACTACTAAGGAAGCAGGTGTAGTCTCCCATGGTCACACTCTCTGGACCTATTCCAACACCCATTGCATGGTATTCAGGATGGATACTAGTGTGTTAGCGCCAACACCTTCTCCCTGGTACAGAATTGATAGTCTTGGAGAAAACTCGCTCTTCCTTGGAGAAAACTATCCAATGATGGTGAAAGGCGATCCAACTGCTGTTGACACAACGTTACTACCATTTATGAGAAGCAACTGTGTCTATACCTCAGACATTTGGGTGGTTCCCTACCCTAGTACAGATATAGTAGGCCGCTTCAGCTTGGATGATCAGTCCTGCATTGGTCTCGAGATCGACAATGGATGGCCCGTCCCAGAGAATCACTTGTGGTCCAAAGCAAGCGTTTCCAACGCCGAGGAATGGTTGAGTTGAAGTTCATTTCATTGCTTGTTATTTGTTGTATGATGAAAACTTTAGTATTTATAATGTATCCTCGTTGTCGATGTGGGTTGATGACCTGTTGTATGTAATAAAATGATATGCATGTGATAAACTTAATAAATTTATGAATGGCTTTCAAGTCGCTTCTCTGAGTGAGTGGTGCAACGAGGAAAAAAATATTTTCCGAATACACAATTGTACGTGCATTGCAACAGGTTATCGGATGAGGCAAATCAACAATAGTAGTACACTATTTGTACTAGCTTCACATGCTTCGCGCGTCGGGCGGGTGTTTTTACTGTAGCCATATGTTAATGTGTTCGCTGTACCTAACCAGCACCTCGAATCCTCGATACTACTAGTAGGAGTACTATATAAGTAGTAGGAGTAGTAGGGTGGCATGGGCTAGAACAAGCATTCACGTCCAGGAGTACGGCACACGCCACCAGCACGACATCCATCTGACACCATATTTCTTGGAGTCCGTGCTAGAGAAATCTCTTCAACCTCGTCATTTCTCTAACTTCAGCCATCGCACGGCGGGCGAGGTGGGGGTTTGTCGATAGTCGGTTTCCTCAACTGCGGTCCCACTTGTAAGTCCAACTCCAACGCACGACCCCAAATGGACCTCTGTTTTGCACGAACTCCAACGATAATTTTGACTAGAAAAGCAAGACCAAAGAAAACAAGAACCACAAGAATACATTTTAGAAGATAACCAACTTCCATAACTGCTCCTGTAAGTTGGATTGGTGCCTTCTCGATGCATTCATTGTTGATCTACGAAGGCTCGATCTTGCGTGCTTCTTTCTTCTTCGAGTGTAAAGAAGTAGACGTTGCTTCCTCGCATCTAGTCTCATGTCTAGCCTCTATTCTAGTAGGAGTATCAACAAGTGCACTAGTCTAATCTCTAGCCTCTATGCTAGCTAAAAGTGCTAGAACATCTACTAAATTGCGCTCTATCAATATATCGATGTACTCTTCTTCCCAATACCAAAACTTGCATCCATTCTATTACACAATAAAAAATTTAAGTTAGCACAACTAGTCTAATCCGAGAGCACAACCAAAGATTTGGTTGGGTTCTTCCTCCTTTTGCCGACACGTGGGACATCCATCATCCACGTCGTGTCATGCAAGAAAATAGAGTGGTAGTTGAAGCCACGTGATGTGTGTCTTGGGTTAAACTGTAAATAGAATCTTACTACTCTTGAGTAACTCCAAAAGCGGCCATCGAAGATCTTTATTGGATTTATTTTTCATCACCAGCACGTCAAGGTGAAAGATGTGCAGGTTCAGTGGGTCCTCTTGTGTTTTCACTGACATGTGGGACCGCATGTGAGCAAACAGACGATGGGCTCTGCGCGTCCGTTGGCTGGCTGAGAAGAGAGATAGAGGAGGGCTGAGCATGGTCTCCAGGAAATTTGTTCTACGTACCTCGATATAGGCTCGATATAGTGGGGTGGCATGGGCCATAACTAGCATTCACGTCTAGCAGTACAACACACGCCACCCACACGAGTCCCATCCGACACCAATTTTCTTGGAGTCCGTGCTACAGCCATCTCTTCTCCCTCCTGTTTTCTCAGCCATCGCGTGGTGGGCGGGGTGGGGGTTTGCCGATAGTCGGTTTGCTCAACTGCGGTCCCACTTATAAGTGAAAATGCAACACCGCATGTATTCCCCCTTGAGTGGCGTGCCGGACCAACCGTGTGGGGGTGCGACGAGTACATGGCAGGCCTTTCCTTCTGAACTCGTAACTGGTAAAATTTGGTTCTGCTCCATGGCGCGACCGATAGATAGAAAATAACGATTTTGCCTAGAGTAATGAGAAGTTTGGTTTTGGCGCCGTTCATGCATGGAGTACATACGAAAATTATGAAGTTGATGCGAAAGGTAAGATAATTACTAGTAGTACCATATACTACTACATGGATTTGACGGAAAGATAAAAATACATAAGGATCCATCAATGACATCCTCACGCCCTAGTGCCCGGTCACCAACCGACGTGTGAGGAGCAGTGGCGTTGGTGGCGAGCTCAACGTGCTTGAGAACAATGCCGTCCAAGGTTGCCCTGCGGTCCAAGAAGGCCAGCGTCCTATCGTCCTCCTCTTGCATGTAGTAGTCCTTGTGGACGATTTGCGCATAGACGTGGGTGATTATGTCGATGGTGTCTTGCTGCGCCAGGCGCTATGCGGCGAGCACGACCTCGACATGGACATTCTCCGGCGCGACGGCGGGGAGTCGCAGGGCCACCAGTGCGTCGAAGAGGTTGTCACCATAGTGGATGTTGAGGGTGGCGGGCATCGCAGAGCCTGGGCGCGTCGGCTGGAGGCGTATGTCAAAGTCATCCGCGAGCTTCTTGACGACGGTGAACTTGTCGAGGAAACCGACGACGACCTCGTCGAACAAGGAGACGAAGCTGTCGTCCAAGCGGCCCCTCGCCCTGGCGGCCTCAAGCAATACCTAGAGACGTTCCTCGGTGCCGGGCCATAGGCCGGCATCGTGGACCATCTGGCATAGCCGGCTGATGCTCGCGATCATCGCCTCCATGGGTCTAGCTTAGCTTCTAGTCAACTGATCTTGCGATTCAAGTGATCATTCTTGCCCTTGGTTAGCGTGCGTAGGTGCGTAGGATTTCGTACTACTTCTCGGCCCTCTACTGCACCTGCCTTTGGCTGTATGATAGGTGGGCCAGCCACCCCTTGGGCCCATGTATCATTCACCCAAATGCAGTTGCAGTAAGTCAATGAAGCTGCGTCCCCCTTCGTGCCGGTGCAGTATAGTCATCTCACCGGACCTCTAGTTGGGGCCAAACGAGAGAAGTTTGATGTTTACTGGTTTATTGGCCCCCTTTGCATTTTGCGCCAAGTTTTGACCTTTGATTTAACTAATAAAATGTTAATCAATGTAAACAAAAATGTTTTGTAAGTCACCTTACGAAAACCAAATAATCCCAAAACACTTAGGCATGGTGCATTAACTCCCTCCTCGTTTCTTATTTCGTGACATATCAACCAATGAGAGATGTGGGATGTGCAGGCTTTCAATGACTTGAGACTACCAAACATGACATGCAGTGTTTAGTTCATTGCATGTAATCCTATTAGTTAGCAAAAAAACATTAAGTTCTCTCGCCGATAGGAATAAAACAATACACCATGTATTTATTTACAGAGGGAGTAGTACATTTTTTGTGACATGCATTACTAGATATTGCTAGTCAAATACTAAAATCCAGATGGACGTGGTAGTACTCCTAAATCCAGACGGTGGTGCTACTAGTACTAGTAGTAGTACTACCAATGTAGTAGGAGTATTAGCATTGTACTACCCATCGGTCAAATTATTATGTGCTACTCCTCACAATGAAGTGACAAGACCTTGCGCCGGAGATGACACCTGAGTATAGGCGTCGTGTTCGGCATACCATAGTCAGCCTCACTATCTGCAGTCACTATCATCATGGCTGTAGAGCTAGCCTGCTTACAACTAGCCCTGTTCGACATAATTTCCCGTGCGTAGATGCCCGTGCATTGCACGGAACACCAAGATTGGGGGTGGACGGCGCCGGCAGCGGCCATCGCGCCAGATTTTTCCACGGCCTTCTAGATGTGGTGGGGAGGAGATAAGGAGTTGTTTGTAAATAGGAAACAAGTGTGGGCATCTTTTTGCAAAAATGGAGAAGTTTGGTTTGTATGCGTCAGATCTAGATCCGACGGCTATTGGTGAAAGATGAGAGGCACAACATCATCACCAACTCAGGACCCGTTTGATTCGCAGGATTTTGAAAACACAGGAATAGGACACGGCAATATTACAAGTTTCAAACTGATATTACAAATGTTAGGAGTAATGATGCACCTAGAAGAGGGAATTACTAGGAAGTTTACGTAAGAACTTTCGTAACTTTAGGTGGATGCAGCATTATCGTACAAACTAAAATCCACCTCCCTGACAAGTCACTAATGGGCAAATAAGTTTTCGAGTCTCTGGCCAGTTGATGTTTCAAAAACAAATTCATTCTGCGGAGACTTTGTCATTTAGGCTTAGACGCTTGCGGTGATCAGCACGCCATTCATTATTGCGCCAAAGAACGCCAAACCTCATTACCTTGAGCACACTTGCCTCCAGAACAAAGAACCTGGCCAATTTAATCTCAGATGTGCTGCCTCAGTAGTCGATCAAATCAATTTCTGTAAGATGGAGATCAAGGCATTCGATGAGATTGTTATAGTGCAACACATTTTTCACTTTCGGGTCTTTTTTTCTACAAAAGAAGAGAACATATTAGAGCAGCTGGCTGTATAAGATTGTCGTGTCATCAAGAGGTACCAATATCATTTGCTCATACGATAGGGTTGGCTATCTAGTGATATTTTTTCACTCTCTCTCTCTCTCTCTCTCTCTCTCTTTTTCTGTTTCCTCTCATTTAACTAGGAGCACGTGAAGAGCTTGGGAATTTGTTGCCTTCCACTATGTGGCCGATGCCATATTTCGCAGAACTATGCCACATAATACACATCAATGTCAAATCAAAAGATTTTGGCACCTCGCAATGTGAGAGAGTTGGCACCGCTGTGCACACAGACCCACATGTATAAAAAAATTAATCAAACCAACTACACTAGCCTCTCACTCTCCCAAACAAGTGTTTTTTATTGCCTCGGTCCTCTCTCTCTCCCACGCAGTGTTTTTTCATTGCGTGAGTTACTTTGGCACCGGAGCAAAGTAGGTGATCCAGATTGAGGCACCAGGTGAGCAATGGAGGGGCATCAATGCTAAATGCATCACAAGTGAATTTGGCACGTGTTTTGGCCTACATAGCCCACTTTTGTACTCCCTCCGTCCCAAAATTCTTGTCTTAAATTTGTCTAAATACGGATGTATCTAGTTACATTTTAGTGTTAGATACATCCGTATCTAAACAAATGTAAGACTAGAATTTTGGGACGGAAGGAATACTACCTCGTATTTAGTATAAAATTTTGACCATAGATTTACCTAAGAAAATGCCAATGCATGTCACTAAAAATTGCACCATTTGAAATTATGTTCAAATACGAATCCAAAGATATAGTTCTTAGTGACATGCATTAACATTTTGTCAGTTAAATCTATGGTCAAATTTTGATACTACAAAATTGGAAGAGTAAACCAGGACGGAGGTAGTACTTGCTCTTAGGGTAACCATAGAGTTACTGGAGTAGTCTAAGTTACTTTCCACTATGACTAGCCTAGGCTACTATAGTAGTACAGCATAAAAACAATGCAGGTGATCACGTGAGAAAAAAATACTAAAAACATTTCTTTCGGTGCGTAGATGCAGTTTTGAACACTACACTTGTCATCGTAATTTGGGAAAATTACGGAAAAATTGAGCTACATTGTGATTACCGTTTACTAATAGGAAATAAGTTTCACCTCGATGAGTAGCTTCTCCGTGCACGGAAAGCATGTAAGGAATCCAACAACTTGATCCAGATTGTGGCCGATAGATTTTAGTGCCAAGATCTTCACTGTGCCATGGACTGGGTCAAGCTTGTGGGAATCATTTTCTGGAAGACGGTCGTAAATACATCAAGAAGAAATTTAAAAATGTGAATTTCAAGAAGACGGAGAAGAAGATGAGTGTTGTACCTGAACGATTACGGATCCAATAAAGAGTTTAGAGAATTTGGCAGACGAGTACACCAAGGTTGTCAATTTTGGCGCGTCAATGACCCGATTTTTGTTGGACCTTCTAGATCCGATACAAGAAATCTCTCAAGGAAAGGCGCATTCTCAATGACCATAACGTGGAACAGCTGGAGTGATCTCTTCCCAACTGATGTCTTGTTGCGGGGTCAACAAGACACATAAATCCATTGGAGATTCATCGAGGCGATGTGGAGGCTAATGAACCCGTGGATCTACTCAAGACAAAGGTACTCGAGCATAGTACAGCTGCGGAGCAGGTGCTCCATAGCCTTCTTCAAGATGACAACGTCGAAGAGGTCGAGCTGCTTGAGTTGAGGGAGAAGAAGGGCTGCCGCGCAGTGGTGAATTGTGCACGAGTGCGTCCTTCACGCGCAAGAAGTGTGTCTTCAATGCGCCCTCAATTTACTAGCATGTGGGGTGCTACCCCGAGTGGTTTCAACTTTGTTTACTTCACTGCGTGTCAGATAGGCCTCTAGTTTACTTATTTTCACCCACTGCCACATGGGCCAGCACAAGAAGATACAGAACACGAGCTAACAAGGCAGCATGTGGACTGGTCCACTGGTCAACTAAACAATATATGGAGCTATACGCTGACACAGTGAGCGTATAATATGTCAGTATAGAGAGTTCGAGTGAGAGGGGAGGCCCGTGAGAAATAGCAGAGAGAGAGAGAGAGAGAGAGAGAGAGAAAGAGCTACTCCCTCTGTTCGATAATGTAGTTCCAACATTTTTTTTAAAGTCAAACTTTTGAAACTTTGACCAAGTTTATAAAGAAATTACTTATATTTACAATACCAAAGATAAATGATAGTATGAAGTAAGTACATGTTGTGATGAATCTAATGATCGTTCCAGATGTAAATGTTTTTCTCCACATATACCTGGTCAAACTTTTCTGAGGTTTGACTTTTCAAAACATCCATATGCTTATGGACGTGACAGAGTCCCTAACTAGAGAGAGAGAGAGAGAGAGAGAGAGAGAGAGAGAGAGAAATAGAAAGAGTGAGTGAAAAAAGTGTGTGTGCGTGTGTGAAAGAGACATGGACAACACACGATAAAAGTAGAGAAAAAGCATGCGTGTCTTATGCAAACATATCACACATGCATCTTCGACAATGGAGGCAAGGTGAGGAGATAGTGTGTGCTTGTTTGGAACCGAGAGAGCAAGACCCCTAGCACGTGGCCAAGAGGGGTCTGACAAACAAGGGAGAGAGGTCGAGAGAGACGTACGGAGAAAATGCAGACATGGGGAGGAGAGAGTGTATGTTTGTCATAGAGAGATCCCCTGGAGATCGTGATGGGACTACATGGGTGGGAGATCGAGTGACAAGGTGTGTGCGCGATAGAAGATGCCCCGAGAGATATCGAGATAGACGTATGGATGGAAGGAGACAGTACATGTGTTCCTGATGGCTAGTAAGAGATAATCATACTTAGGAGGGGGAAGTGCTTGCGCCTATGATGGAGTGAGGGATTATGGTACTTAGGGGGGTGTGTGTCACATGGAGAGAGAACAAGGGCGAAGAGTGTTGGATGGGTCTATATGTATAGCGCGAGTGAGACATGTGTACGTGTGAACCAGGGAGATATAAGGTTAGTTTGGCTTGCGTCCTGAGCTTCTTTTGCCTGGCCTGGGGTTGTGGCTGGATTTCATGCACGCTTGTTTGGTTGCTACCCTGTGAAAATCCCGCCTGGCCTGGATTCCCTTGCACTTTAATTAGCGTGGTTGGACTCCACACACTGCAAGTAGCCTGGCCCAGGCAACCGATTTCGAACGCCTGGCCGTGCCTGGCCGTGCGTATGGATATTAGCATTAAATAATTGCTGCATGGATTGATTGATGGGACGTTGATGCTTTGCCTGGCCCAGGCACGAACCAAACGCATCAGCACCACACAAGCCTAGCCAGGAAGAAATATTTTACATCTCACGTCCACACCAGGCAGTACTGGCCATCAAGGCATGAGGGTCAGGTCACGAACCAAACTGACCAATAAAGTTTGAGAAAGATTGAGGAGCCCCGATAAGGCTGAGTGGTGCGTCAGATAGCTGAGAGTGGGAAAGAGATATTCCATCCGCTCGATGGTGAATCTAATGGTATATGTTTTTAGAAGTCAAACTTTGGAAACTTTCATCAGGTTTACACAAATGTTATTTATATCTACAATACCAAAGATACATCATACAAAACTACATCTCATGGTGAATCTAATGGTATATGTTTGCCGTTCTAGATGTAATTTTTTTCTCCATGTACATGGTCAAACTTTGTGATGTTTGACTTTTCAATAAATCTATATGCTATGGACCGAGGAGAGTGCCTAAGTCGAGACAGATCAAGTGCGTGTGAAGGAGAATGAGTATGTGTGCAAAAAAAGTATGTGTGTGAAAGAGAAAGTGACAACAAACGATAAATTAGAGAGAGTGTGTGTGTTTTTGTTTCTTATGCGAACATATCATGCATGCATCTCCGAGATAGAAAAGCGAGGCAAGGAGATACACGAAGATAGCTAGTGTGTGATTTTTTGCAATGGAGAGAGACACCCCTGTAGCACATGTCCAATAGAGGTCTGGCCAACAAGGAACAAAGGTCGAGAGGGACACATGGAGGACATGGACGCATGGGAAGGGAGAGAGGGTGTGTTTGTGATAGAGAGATCCCCTCGAGATCGTGAGGGGACTATATGGGTGGGAGATCGAGGGAGGTGCGTGCGTGATAGAAAGATGCCCCGAGAGAAAGATAGAGCATGCACATGTTTGTGATGGAGACTAAGATTAGCTAGTCATATACATATAGGGGGGACTGCGTGTGCCTACAATTGAGTGAGAGACCATCATACTTGGCTAGCTAGGCATGAGATTGTGTGTGTGTGCGTGTGAGATGGAGAGAGAACGAGGGAGAGAGATAGAGTTTTAGATGGTCCTATCGAGTGCAAGTGAGATATGCATGTGTATGTGTGACCCAGGTGGATGGAGAGTTTGAGAGAGGGGGGAAGAGCTCCGAGACGACAGAGTGGTGCGTGAGAGAGTTACGGGCAACGAGCCAAGGAATTTGTGTGCGTACGATGAGTGCACCCAAGATATCTAGCTTGGACTAGCTAGAGTATCATACATAATGTGCGAGAGAGACCTATAGATGGTGTATATATGCATGTGAACTAGAAAGACCCCCCCACACACACAAAGAGAGAGAGAGAGAGAGAGATGGAGAGAAAGCGAGAGGGACCAACAAGGTTTTTGTGTCGGATGCGTGCGACAAAATTGAAGATTGTCGGAGAGAGAGAGAGAGAGAGAGAGAGAGAGAGAGAGAGAGAGAGAGAGAGCAGGAGTCCGGGGAGGGGGAGGTCGCGTTTTATGCATCAAAGACTGATATAAACCATGTTTCGATATAAACTTGCATTCAAATATTTAAATTGGATAACATGTTGTCTGCAATCCACACATGAACGGATATATGCGTATATCAAACAAGTTCATTAATTTGACTTTCAACATGTTCATGGAGTACTATAATATTGTACAACATGCTACTCGATTGAGGTGCTCAATTTTGGATTTAGTTCACTATTTTGACCTAGTGAACGAGCTATTTCATTGAATCGAGATATTTCATTTTGGGTTTGATTCGCTTTTTTGAGTGGGTCAACTATTTGTCATATAGTAAATCGCTAGCAACGAGCATGTAAAAGCACATTACCCCCGAGCATCATCTCTCCATCTAAAAAATAAGTGGCAAGCTAATATTTAAAAATTTGATTCGAATCGACTTGGTAAGGTAGACGTGGATGCTCGTTCTCCCAAAATTTGAACGAACCATTAAACATCCTCTGCTTGGTGGAATTCGCCCGAGCAAATAAATGGGAGACGCAAAATTACCGTCCTATGTGGGACACACATCAATTGGCCCATTGTACATCGAGGGTAGGTTCGTAACTTCATCCAAGCGCGCCTTCTCCTCAGCCGAAATGACATGTGCCGAATAATTCATAAACCATGGTTGGCAAAACACGCTCTCCTCACCCGAAATAGCTCGCGCCCACTATTTCAAAACACGCTCTCCCCGCCCGAAATCGCTCGCGCCCACTATAGTTCAAAACACGCCCTCCTTGCCCGAAATCGCTCCCGCCCACTATTTGGGGACAAGCAAAGTTACTCTACTATCCCCGACCCTCAGTACACAGACAAAAGCCGAGAAGCCTAAAGGCAGGGGTAGAACTGTAACTCCCCCTCACATTTTAGACAAATGCGTCCGTAAGACATGGTTCCACTC
>NC_057798.1:226175559-226227499 GCF_018294505.1 Triticum aestivum
CGTGGGTGCCAAATCACCTTCTCCCCAGGAAGCTCCCTTATCGAGCCGCGAAACCTCAGTCCCTCCTCCATGGCGCCCCCCACGGCACCAATTTCACAGCCGCCCTCCTCCCTAATGCTAGAGATGCTGTCCATTTGCCGTCGTGCACTAGGCCATGTGCCTCTTACTCCGTGTTGCTGGAGCTGCCTCGACGACGGCCACGTGAACCATACCGGAGCCGATTCACCCCCGCCGTTGTTCACGGCGCCGGAGCGGCTCCAACTTCGGATCCGTCCAGAGTCCCAGTGCTGCTTCCCCGTAGCCGTCGACCGTCGCGAGATTTCTATTTCCCTTCCGCCGATCGCCACCGCAACCGCTCCGGCCTCACCGACTCGGCAGCTGGACCTGCCTACTTCACCATGCCGCCAGATAGGTCGCACCCTCATCTCAAATCACTTTATTTAGGCGTCAGTTGTCTGAATTTTTATTCTGGGCCAATCGATTTCCAATGGGAAGCAGCACCCCTCGAGGCGGCGGAGCTCCTAGGCTGCCGGTTGGCTGGTGTCTAACGTAAGGGTGCGCGGCCGCAAGTTCGCCGCGGAAGCAGCGCTTAGATGGCTATCTTTTAGAGTTGTGTGGGTTGAACGTACTTCCGCCGCCGGATCTGGATGATGGGGAGTCTTTGTGGATTGGTCCGAGGGCGGCGCAACCACGGTAGTGCGGGGGGGGGAGCCGGGTTTTGGCTGGGGCCACGGACGGCAGAGGCAGGCTGCTCTGTCGTTGGTCGCCAGCTCTTTGGGGAAGATTCTAAACAGTGTCAGCCGGGAGGCACAAGACGGCCATCAAGCCATCCGGCGTAGATCGGACAGTACCAAAATAAAATAAAATCGTGTGACCCCAATTTAGTCTTCAGTCAACAGATGTGTGACCACTCTCGTACCTTGCTGTTGATCTCTTAGTGTATTTCTTCAGATCAAAGAGATATGTCGTTCTTAACATTATGCGTTATCTGCATCTTCAGACACACCGTCTTCCGACTCACTGCAGCTGCTCCAACAAGGGAAGCATACACCAGAAGGGAGCTATAGTCCCCACTCAACAGTTCCCTGCATCGAATGCGTGTGCCCGACATGGACGGCCACAACAACTGAGGGCCATCGACAAGTCACCACATGATGCTCACTCCTATGGATGGCAGCCAGATAGGTTGTACCCTCATCTTACTTGTGTGCAACATTTATGGCTTTGTTATTCATCTAAGCATGGAAAATAGATCATCACATTTCACTGTATATTCATGCTGATCTCTTATGGGTCTTGTTCAGGAGTTAACGTTGTTCCATAGTTCAGCTAAGATGCTTGTTCTTTAGGTAATGTTGTTCCATAGTTATCATCCATCAGCCAATGCTATCCCATAGGCTGGTGATTATAGTATTATACCACTTCTAGTATTACCTATGTTGTTCTTTAATACTTTTGTGTGCCATCTAGTTAATCTTGAGTACAAACGATACATATTCTATAGCTTTCATCTGTGTTCTCCCTTTAGTTTATGAGACCTGTTGCTGCTAGTTAACCCCAGTCCTACTATTTATGTCGTCTCCTATAGGCACACATTACATAAATCTAACTACTAGTTGTCTTCCATGCATGTCAGATATAATTGCACACCCTGATATATCCACAAGAACCTCACGGAGCAATGTAAATGTCAATAAACTTGATGTCAATGATACCCAATATGATGGAACATGTAAAAGCAGTTCTTCAGAAGACTTGCAGAAAGATGATGAATCCTCTTCACCCCACAAGGTCCTTGCTCTAACTTGGCCTATGATATGGGTACAACATGCATATAATGTCCTGGAGTGTATCTACTCTGTTGCAATGCCATGTGGTTAGCATGCTGATCCTGCATGTAAATATGTCATGCCTTCCTGTTTTTCAGTACCTATTCCATTCATGATAACATGTTTTCAAATTCAAGTACTGTCATTATACTCTATCGCAATGCCATCTGCTTAATTTGGACATCATGCTTCTGAATATCTTATGCATTGTTATTCATCAGTATGTACTTCATCTGTCTACCATACCATGTTTTTTTTACATTGAGGTGTTGTTCTAGTGCTCTGTTGCAATGCCATCTTAGTTTCCCAATCATACATGTGTATGTTGCCTTAGTTATTTCTGTACATATTCCTCTAGCATACAGTTTTACATCCAACTAGTTTTTTTTTTGCTGTGTTGTCCTGTCGTATCCCTAGCTCTTACACCATACTCCCACTGTCTGGATTACATGTTGCCGAAATGGATAAAAAAGGATGTATCTAGAACTGAAATACGCCTAGACCCATCCATTTTTTTCCGGATGGAGAGAATACATGTCAATATGTCATGCCTTTCTATTCTTTAGTACCTATTCCATCTCTCTAATGTAGCATGTTTTATAATTAAAGAACCATTCTTCTATACAAGGCATGCAAGGGGAAGACGACTATGTTAGAATCGGAAGGGTTACAAACAAGGCCTTTGCAAAAGATCCAAATGCCAGGAGATAATAAACCAACTCCAGTTTTTATAGATACTGCTCCAGCACAGAGAAACCCAACTCCAACTGATAATAAGCAGATTCCAGTGGCCAAAGAACTAGTCCGCTCCAGTCCAGCAAAAATATGTCAACTCCATTCAAAGAAGCGTGTGCGCATCCTTGCATCATGAAATTTTATAGCATGCTGATCATATTTTCTACATGTTTCTTACCCATCTCTCTTTTAGAAAATAGGCTTAACAGATAGAAGAATTTCTTCACTGGTATCGTATGTGAGGAAAGATTCTTGCAGGAATTCTCTATGCTCCAATGCAGATGTAAGTACCTGTTGTATATTACTATATTTTTACATCAGCATGTATTTTGTTAATCAGCGTGAATCCAACCATTATCTGATCTAAATTTAGTTGTAGCAAAATGTATGATTAAAGGCCACAATGTTGATTTTTGTAAGGAAAACTGCCTGGTAGTTTTCCATCCTGAGCTGCATGAGTGTACTATCTCATATCAGTGGGTTTGAATACTTTGGTTCTGTAGTGGGTTTTCAGTGTTTTTTTACTGTATTGTCTTGTCGTATCCCTAGCTCTTACATCATACCCCCTCCGTCCGGATTACATGTCGCAGAAATGGATAAAACTGGATGTATCTAGAACTGAAATACGCCTAGACCCATCCATTTATTTCTGGATGGAGGGAATACATGCCAATATGTCATGCCTTTCTATTCTTCCGTACCTATTCCATCTCTGTTGTAGCATGTTTTACAACTGAATCACCATTCTTCTATATAAGGCCTGCAAGGGGAAGACGGCTATGTTAGAATCTGAAGGGTTACAAACTAGGTCTTTGCAAAAGATCCAAACGCCAGAAGATAATAAACCAACTCCATTTTTCATAGATACTGCTCCAGCACAGAGAAACCCAACTCCCACTGATAATAAGCAGATTCCAGTGGCCAAAGAACTAGTCTGCTCCAGTCCAGCAAAAGAATGTCAACTCCATTCTAAGAAGCGTGTACGTATCCCCGCATCATGAAATTTTATAGCATTCTGATCATATTTTCTACATGTTTCTTACCCATCTCTCTTTTAGAAAATAAGGTTAAACGATAGAAGACTTCCTCCATTGGGATTGTATTCGAGGAAAATATCTTGCGGGAATTCTCTATGCTCCCATGCTGATGTAAGTACCTGTTGTATATCACTATATTTTTACATCAACATGTATTTTGTTAATCGGCATGAATCTAACCTTTATCTGATCTCAAATTAGTTGTAGCAAAATGTTAAAGGCGCCAATGTTGATTTTTGTAAGGAAAACTACCTGGTAGTATTGCATACTGAGCTGCATGAGTGTACTATCTCATATCATGCACATTACTGAGTTGTAGTGCTTCTCTGGTTGCCCATTCATTCATTGAGTCAATGTTGCTTTCGTATTACCTTACCTGGCTGATGATAGTTGTGCCATATTGTTTTAATTTGGTGTAGGCTAGTTGCCCAAACGTTCGTTGTGTCAATGTTGCTTTCCTATTATTTGACTTGGCCAATGATAGCAATGCTAGTGTGTTAATTTTGTGCAGGCTACTGAAGATAAGAAGACAAACTTTGAAAACGGCAAGGCAACCCCATTGTTTCTTTCCAGTAAATCTAGGCCAGGTAATATGGCAATAACTCATGATTAAGCTATTTGGTTCCCATCCTAATTTATGTTCTAATGCAGTGGTTGAGACACTCTCCACTTTCAATAATACAAGCCTGCCAAAATCGCCATCTGAATCTGTTCAGTATCCTCTATCTCAAATGCAATGGAATAAATGTATGTTTATGAACCAATTAATGGCTGAAGCAATGATGGAAATGGTGGATGAATCAGAGGTGCAGAGTCGTGCGACACAACAACTAATCAATGTTTTCAGAGATAGTGTAGCAAAGCAGCAAGAACTTGCCCACATGCTTATGGGCATCATCTGTGCTGAGGTTGCAGATTGTGACGTTGTAGATGGTTAGGTTATGCTCATTTATTTGCGCTGGCATCAATCTTTGATTGCCCAGTGGATGTGATTTCCTATAATATATGCTGGATGTGCAATGTTATTCCCTATATGCCGTACCTTTGCTTGATCAGTTTTGGTCCTGTGCATAATTGCTCGTCGTAATGGGCTCAAATTATCTAATTTGGCCGAAAGACATGTATGAACTTTAGTGGGCCCATTAAGTTAATGGGTCATTACTAGACCGAAAGTTAATGGTTGGCCCTCTTACCTCCTGGGTCGTTAATAGACTGACATCGAAGCGGGCAGTAGGTGGGCCCAATTTATTTCACGGGCCATTAACAGGTCGTTACTAAGTTTGGGCTACATATGGCCCAACTATACTGTAGGCCTTTAGCAGGCCGAAAGAGACAGTGGGCTTGTACTGGACCATGAAGAGCATGGGCCGCTAAGAGGCCAAAAGTTAGTTCATATTGTAAATGGCCCAACTGTTTTGTGGGTCTTTAGCAGGCCGAAAGAGAAACCGGGCTGGTATTGGACCATGAAGGGCATGGGCCATAAAAAGGCCAAAATTAAGGTCCGACTACAAATGGCCCAACTCATTTATGGTCCGTTAACAGGTCAAAAGGCACATAGGGCCGGGAATTGGCCCAACACTTAAATGGGTCGCTAAAAGGCCAAAACTCAGGTCTGACTACAAATAGCCTAAATGATTTATGGGTCGTCAACAGGCTGAAAGTGACACCGGGCCGGAAATTGGCCCAACACTTAAATGGCCTACTAAAAGGCCGAAACTCAGGTCCGACTACAAATGGCCCATCGGATTTATGGGCCGTCAACAGGCTGAAAGACACACTGGGCCGGAAATTAGCCCAACGTTTAAATGGGTCGCTAAAAGGCCGAACGATGTACATCCTGAAAATTGGCCCATCCATTGAATGGGCCGTTAACAGGCCGAAATCTCATCGGGCCGATATTGAGCCCAAATATATAGCGGGCTGTTAATGGGCTCGAACTGACGATGGGCTACAATGGTGTCAAATCTTTAACGGGCCGTTGACGGACTGAATTGGCACATCTCGTATGGGTCGTGGGCTTGAATGGACCTGACACAAGTAGGCCTTATATGGGACGGCCTGCTAATTTTTACTGGGCCGGCCTTTTCCACCGGAATGGGCCAATGTTGGACCGTGCCATGTGTCCACCTATCATAGGTGCCTCATGTCCAATGAGTGGATGACATCTGTCCCAACGGTGAGGCAACACGTGTTTCCTGCAGCCAATGATGATTTTACACGTGGAAAATCCCCATTGGTCTAGGCTATTAATGGGTTATCGGATCCAAAACCGGACCCGATAGCTTAGCGGCGCTCCATTACGATGGATGCCACGTGTCGGTCACCCTTGACAAAGCACTTCTGTGACGCGCAATTTATCGTCATGGAAGTGGACACTTCCGTGATGATAATTTTGGTAATGTCATGGAACACTTCTATGACAGCAAAGGTATGACTATATTGATTCTGTCATAAAATCGTCATGGATGTACATGCATGACAAAAAACACGACCTATTGTGACAAACACGTAACATCACAGAAGTGTAATTTTTTGTAGTGTGGCCCACAAAAACTTGTGGGCCTTTAGTTGGGCAGGCCCATTATGGTCCGCAAAATCTTGTGGGCCTTTTGCTGGGCCGGCCCATTTAAACCTTATGGGCCACTTTTGGGCCGGTCCACGTGTTAACATTTCATAAGCGCATCTCGCCCATTGGATGAATGACACCTGTGCCAACGGGGAGTGACACGAGTTTCCTCAGGCCAATGATGATTTTACACGTGGAAAATCCCCATTGGTTCGGGCTGTTAACGGGTTATCGGATCCAAAACCGGACCCGATAGCTTAATGGCGTTCCGTTACGGTGGATGCCACGTGTCGGTCACCCTTGATGAAAGCAATTCTGTGACGCGCGATTTATCATCAAGGAAGTGGACACTTCCTTGATGATAATTTCGGTAATGTCATGGAACACTTCTACGACAGCACAGGTATGACTATCTTGATCCTGTCATAAAATCATCATGGATGTACATGCATGACAAAAAACACGACCTACTGTGACAAACACGTATCATCACGGAAGTGTATTTTATTTGTAGTGGAACATAGGATCACCTTTAGGTGGAGGAGGAGCTCCTAGAGTTTCAATAGGCAAATTGTGTTTAAGCAGAGGTTGTTGTTTGAACAAGATTCTATCTATTTCATTTTTTTCACGCATATGCAAATCATTTTCATGGTCTAGCAAATATTGTTCTAAAGGATCAGTAGGAGGAAGAGCAATAGAATCAAGACCAATAATTTCATCCTTACTAGGCAAATCTTTCTTATGAGGTTTTCTATTAAACTTAGAGAAATTAAACTCATGAGATTCATCACCAAAGCGAACACCGACAGTTTGTTTCTCACAATCTATTTCAACATTGACGGTGTTCAAGAAAGGTCTACCGAGGATAATGGGACAAAAGTCATCTTGTGGGGAACCAAGAACAAGAAACCAGTAGGGTATTTTATTCTCCCACACAAGACTTCAACATCTCTAACAATCCCAATTGGTGATATAGTATCTCTATTGGCAAGTTTAAAAGTAACATCTATGTCTTCTATTTCAGCAGGTGCTATATCATTCATAATTTCTTCATATAAGGAAAAAAGGAATAGCACTCATGCTAGCACCTAGGTCACATAAACCATGATAACAATGATCTCCTATCTTAACTGAGACAACAAGCATGCCAACAACTAGTCTATGTTTATCTTTTTCATCGGGTTTGTGAAAGTGCGTTATATCGACTAGCGGGGGGATGAATAGGCGATTTTTATGAATTCTTCACTGAGGAATTTGCTGGTGAGGAAATTCCTTAGCGAAGAACTACTTGCAGCGGAATAAGTACTCAGAAGTAAGCATAACAGAATACAAGCATGGTCATCATGATGAAATGAAGACAAGCACAGAGTACAGAAAGCGTAATCACAGGATAACACAAGATGAAGACAAACAGACTGAACAAATTGAACTAAGGAAATTGAGAAAGTCTTCAGTCAAAGTCTTCAAGCACAGATATGAACAAACAGTCAACACAGTAATGAGGAAATGAAAGGGTTGAGGAGATAGAACCAGTTAGTTGGTGAAGACAATGATTTGGTAAACCAGTTCCAACTGTTGTCTCAGTTGTACGTCTGGTTGGAGCGGCTGAGTATTTAAACTCGAGGACACGCAGTCCCGGACACCCAGTCTCTAAGCCGCAACTCAGGACACCCAGTCCTCACCGTATTCTCCTTGAACTAAGACCACGCAGGCCTCGTCCAATCACTCGTGGTAAGTCTTCAGGTGACTTCCAAACCTTCACAGACTTGGTCACTCGGCGATCCACAATTCCTCTTGGATGCTCTAGACCTTGACACCTAACCGTCTGGAAGAAGCACAGTCTTCAAAGGTAACAAGCATCGGATCCACGAAGCATCAATTTCTTCAGTGATGCTCAATCACTTTGGGTTTGTGGGGGTTTGGTTTTGGGATTTTCCTCACTTGATGATTTTCGCTCAAAGTCCTCGGAGGATGGGTTGCTCTCAAATGACAAGTGTCAAGTTCTCTCGGAGCAGCCAACCAACTAGTGGTTGTAGGGGCGGCTATTTATAGCCTAGGGAGCAGCCCGACATGATAAGACATAAATGCCCTTCAACGATATGACCGTTAGGTGGATAAGATATTTTGGGACAGCCGGTGCGTAGCACAGCAACGGTCGGAAATTTGACTCTCAAATTCCTCAGGGCTATGATGTTCCTCACTGTGTAGGCAATTCGCACTGGCGAATTCCTAACTCCTCAGTTAGAGCAAAGTCCTCAGTGACCAGAAAACTGCGTCTCTATCACTGAAGAAAATGACTGAACTGTATGAGATTTCCAATGGCTTCACTCGAAGGGATTGGTAGGTGTAGGATTTTGAGTTGAGCATCACATGGAAAATTTTCCTTAGTATTTCCTCGACCCCCTTTAACAGTACGGTGTTTCCTATGACTCAAGAAAGAGAAAATGAAACTATGAAAACAAAAGTCTTCACGCTTCATGTTCCTCAAGTGAATACCAAGTCTTCAAGGTCACACCAATTTCTTCACTTTCAAAGTCTTCAGAAAGTCTTCAGAATATCAAAGTCTTCAGTCGAAGAACTTCATTTTTAGGGATCGACTTTCTCTGTAAATATCAAACTCCTCATAGACTTATAGACCTATGTACACTCACAAACGCACCAGTCCCTTAACCTATAAGTCTTCAATACACCAAAATCACTAAGGGGCACTAGATGCACTTACAATCTCCCCCTTTTTTGGTGATTGATGACAACATAGGTTAAGTTTTCAACGGGGATAAACATGAAGTGTAAATACTGATATTGAGGAATTTGATTGCAAGATATAGAAGAACTCCCCCTGAAGTTGTGCATAGTGAGGAATTTGCTTTTGAAGCAATGCACACTTGAAGAGATGAATCATGGAGATCTCCCCCTATATCTTGTAATTCATACACGCATTTGATATATAATATGAAGAATTTGAAATGCATGATGAAATATGGTGCCTGATGAAATTCAGCATGCGTGCAATAATATTAACGAGGAATAAGCATGCCGAAAGCATCAAAAGTATCAGAGCATAGTGCAACAAAAGTATCGGAGCACCATCCAAAAGTATCAGAGCACCATCGGGTTTAAGATTACAACTCGATCCAATAAAAAGTTTCAGAAGAACGAGAGTTGTAACTTAACAAAAACGCCCATAATATAAACCCGCTTGAAGACTAACTCAGATTTCTCCCCCTTTGTCATCAAATGACCAAAGGGATTGAAACTGAGGACTAACGCCCCTGAAGAATTTCAAGTTGATGGAGGAGCGACAGCGTTGTCGGGGTTGTTTGTTGTAGCAGGGCCTGCCGCAGTGTCGTCCAAATCTTCATATTCATCAGTGTCACGCGATGAAGAATAAGAGCTGGCCACCAGATTAGGAACTTTGACCCTCTTGAATTTCTTCGGAGGAGGTGCAGACCAGTCAAATGCTTCCTGGAGACCCATAGTCTTCAGTTCTTCCGCGCTATATACATGAGTGAGAACAGCCCAGGTGCGGTTGAGGGTTTCATGAAGGTGATAGTGATTTTTCTTCACTGCATTATGGGTTGAGGTCATGTTGTGAAGAATTGCAGCAAACTGACGCTTCACCCATTTGTGATTGCGATCAACCTTCTGATGAAGACTGAGGAGTAACTCACGGTCAGTCATCACCTTGGGTGCTGTGGCTTAAGGATTTTGCTTCGCTGAGGTATTTGCGGCAGTGTCATGTGTGGCAGAATCGTCATTGGTAGAGTAAGAGGTAGCCATGCGAAATTGACCATCCAATGGACGAATGCCTTCATCGATCACAGCAGCTGCCTTGCCTTTATCATCAGATGATGAAACTGGTTGCTTGAGGACTTCAATGGGAGGCAAGTAGCTACCATGGTTCAGAGTGTCAGCTTTGTAATTCAGTGAAGATCTTGCCCTTATGAATCTCATAATCCAAGGCGCATAGGGCTTCAGCTCAAAATGTGACATAGCAACATTAGCTAGAGTCCTCATGAAGAAATCATGGAAGTTGACGGGAACGCCATGAATGATGTTGAAAAGCATATTCTTCATGATGCCAACGACATCTTCATCATTTGAGTTGTGGCCTTTGATAGGACTCATTGTCTTCGTTAGGATGCGATAGACAGTCCGAGGCACATAGAGCAATTCCTTGACGAGGAATTTGGTTCGTGGGGCCTGTCCAGGCTTCAAAGGCTTCATGAGCACTTGCATATAATGATTTGACAATTCAGGGTCATTGTAGATGCAACGTGCACTGTCATGGGGAGGATCAAGAGGAAGGACATGAGGCAATTCAGTTGCCGGTGCCTTGTAGTGAGTGTTTTCGGTCATCCAATCCAACACCCATGAATTGACATCTTCAGCGTCTCCAGTGATATGCAGTGTGGCGTAGAATTGAAGAATGAGTTCTTCATTCCAATCACAGATGTCATTGCAGAAATTGAGCAATCCTGCATTGTGAAGAACACTGAGGACTGGCTCGAAGCATGGCAGAGATTCCATATCCATGTGAGGAATATGTTCATGATCGAAGAGTTTGTCCTTGTCAAATAGCACTGAGGAATAGAAGTTGGCTTGACTAGCAGTCCAGAAACGCCTCTTCCTTATGCGAGCAGAGTCATATGGGTTGTAGTCAGTGAAGAACACATGCTCGGAAAAGAAGTCTTCAGCCTTGAACTTCTATTTGCTTGAGAACGGATTCTTTGGCTTCGGCAGAGGAATGTCAGTGATTTGCAGTACCACCTCAGGAACCGCGATCTCAGGTGCTTCAGGCTGAGGAATTTCTAGTTCCTCTTCTTGTGCAATCAGTGGATCAGCAGTAGCAGGTTCTTCAGCACTAGCGGCTGGAATTTCTTCATGAACAGAGGAAGTGGGATGAGTTTCTTCAGAGCCCATTTGCACTGTGGTTGTCGGGGACTGAGGAATCTGTTGAATAGGAGTGAAGAGAGGAGTATTGGGATGCTAACTTTCCCAAAAGTCATCATTCAACACTGGTGTAGTGCATCCAATATCCACATCTTCATCTTCAATTTCTTCGACACCAGCCTCTTCAGCTGTGAACTGAGGCATAGGTGAGGAAGCGACTGTCGCTGAAGGGATTGTATCCAATTCAATTTCTTCATCAATCTGCTCTGACGAAGCAGCAGAATGATTTTCTTCATTAGATCCGCTTGGGATCTTGTAGTCTTCTCCAAAAGGAACAATTTCCTTTGATGACATGGAGGAAATCGGAACGGCATCAATTGGATGTTCAAGAGAGCTGGTCATTGGCTTCATTTTCTTCGCAGCTGAAGAATTTGACGCAGCTGATGCCTTCCTTTTCTTCACTGCAGCTCGCTCTGCAGCCTTGGTCTTCTTCACTTCATAGGCAGAAGGAAGAATTGGAGTTGGTGTAGGCGCGGGAGGAGCTGAGGACTTTGGTTGATTTTCTTCAGGTGCAACTAATGCAGTTGCCCTGATCTCTTCAGTTTCTTCAGGCGCACCACTAGTGGATGCCCTGGCAATTTCTTCAGCGGCTGGAATGGAGTCATCAGCCCTGGAACTTACATTTTCTTCAGCAGGCTGAAAGTCATCAGCGGTGCTGGCATGTTCTTCAGCAGGCTGAGCAGAGTCTGCAGCCTAAGGATTTTCTTGTTGCGATGGGGCTGCAACAGTTGACATTTTCTTTGTCAGGTTGACGAATCTCACTTTGGCTCCTTGCCAATCAGCATAGTATGCATCGAAGTCCTTGCTGAGGGCTTGGATTTCAGACTGAGCCTGGAGAAGTTCCTCAGGTGTCATTCTGACAATGTTTTTCTTCAGGAGCTTCTCCTTCCTGTATTGAGCCTTCTTGATCTCTCTGGCCTTCTCAAATTTCCATTTCTCTTGAGTGATGAAATGGGTCAGCATGTGACTTTGACCAGGAGTCAGTTGAAAGTCAGGCATGGGGGTGTTTGGATCCTTATGCCAGAGGTCAATGTAGTCGAGGATTTTCCTCGGATCCAAAAGCAGTGGCACAGATGTGCCTTTGGCTCTAGCGGCCTTTACTTGTCTGTCTCTAATGATTTCTGCAAGTTCTTCGTCAGAAGCTTCATCATCAGAGGGAACTTGGAATGCAACCTGTTTCTTCCTTGGACTTGGCCGAGGACCGCGTCCAGCTGTTGCTTTGGTCTTTGATAGTGTGGGGCCTGATGAGGACATTGGTGCAGCTGAGGAACTTGCTGAGACACCAGAAGCAATTGAAAAACCCGTAGTCCTTTGACATGTAGCCAGATGCACAGGAGTTGAGGACTTTGGTGGAGCAGTAGCGGTCTGAGGAATTTGCCGTGAGGGCATAGCTGAGGAACTTGGCCGTGAGGGCGCTGTTGGTGAAGCACTTGGCTTATGAGCAGGCTTCTTTGGCATTGATTTCCTCGGCTTGACCGAGGTCTCAGCAGCAGCAGCAGCGGCAGAATCCTCATTGAATTTCCTCACTGCCTCCTTGGCTTGTCTTGCCAATTTTGCTTGGCGCCTAGCCCATTCTTCAGGAAAGTCCTCACCACGCTTGATGCTGGTGGGATCAGCTACTTGGCCAGGTGCCAATGGAGCTCTTGGGCATGGAGGATTTAAGGGGAATTTCTTCATGTACTTTGGAGTAACATATCGATATTCCCTCCATTCTTGTGCCCATCTTCGTTCAATCCTCTGAATGCGCACTTTGCGCTGATTTTTGTTCTCTTTGCCAAATTTGGCTTCATCAGGTGTGCAATAATCCTTGTATATGTCATCAGGGATTTCGAAAGCAGTCATGACCTCAGGTTTCTTTCCTCCTTTCTGCGGTCTCTTTCCTTCAGCCATATTCTTCAGATGAGGAATTTGAACAATTGAACACTCTGAAGAAGTATGCAGTTTTTCTTCGAGGAACGCTGCAAATGAGTTAAGTTGATGAGAACCTTGTGATTCAGCAGCAGACATGAGTACCTGTGAAGAGAGTGTAGGTGCAAGGAATTTGGAGAGGTCATATGCGTTCTCAGAAGGTTTTTTCGAAAAGACAAGTTTTGAGGAATTTGACCAGTTGAGCCTTGAGGAATTTCACTAAGCGTTCTTGTCTTAGGTTCTAGAGTTGTACAAATCGAAAATCCACACAATTGAGGAATCTTGAAGAAAATGAGTGCTTAGAGAAATGGATCAAGAGCATACAGTGTGTGAGGTGTTCATATGTGTGAGGATTTGAAGAATAAAAACACCTTTGAAGATTTTCAGGAAAGCTTGAGAATCAAAGTGAGTAATAAAAGTAACTTTTAATTACCCGAACTGAAGAACACGACGAACTGTGATGAACAGAGGTGAAGTTCGTCAAGTTAGATCTCCCACGCCCTAACTTGGCAGAGGGAGACAGCTACGGCGGCGGCGGAGTGAAGATTTCCGCAACTGGCGCGAGTACGATGGCGACGAGGTCAAGGCAGCGAAGCTCTTCCTCACCGGCGATGATGGAGTAGCGGCGGCGCTAGGGTTTGAGGATCTCGAGCGAGAGACAGTGACCGAGCGGAGTAAATGAAGTGAGGAAGGGGAGAGGGGTATTTATAGCCACGGTGAAAACTGTTCGCCCGAAGATTTTGGGACGAACATGCCCCTGCCCTTTCTCCTTCACGCGACATGTGTCACCCACGTACTGTGCAGATGAGATCATGTAAGATCGTGGGTGATTATAATAATGCATCGTGGGATGCGTAACGGTTTGAGCGGTAAAACCGAAAATCTGGATAAGATTTGTTTTAAAGTTTCGTTCGCAATTTCTTCAGCTAACAAGGACACAGTGAAGACTTTGAACGAGTTTCAAATAGAACGCACATGAAGAATTTGTGAATAGATTGGGTTGAGTATAGCATAGAGGGGGAAGGGTCCGATCACATTCACTTAGCAGAAAACGCAACTTCAAGAAATAGCCATAAGTGAATGCTGTAGAGGACATAAACTCATATATATATATATAGCCAATGAAGAAAGACGACGGAAACAGTGAAGATTTTGCAAAGTTGAAGAATTTGTAAAACTGAAGAATTTCAAAAACTGAGGAAAAACTCAAATTGAAGATTTTCAACTTTTTGTGGTGGCGTAACCCACCGTATAAGAATGATGATTTCAGACACCGCGTACAATTGTCGTAGGGTTCTGAGAATCAAATTCTTCATTAATTTCTTCACACTTAGAGTGTTATTCTTCATTGATTGAAGAAAAACGTTTCTTCATGTGTTGCACATCTAAGTCATCAATTTTGCATAAGTGTTAGGATGTGTGTCATTTTCAAAGAACATTCGAAGACTCTAAGATATTTAGCTCACACCACAACTTGCTAAATCTCTTCTCATCCAAGGGCTTAGTGAAGATATCAGCTAGTTGTTCTTCAGTCTTCACATGCTCGATGGAGATGTCGCCCTTCAACACATGATCACGAAGAAAATGATGACGAATCTGAATGTGCTTTGTCTTCGAGTGCTGAACTGGGTTGTGTGCAATCTTGATGGCACTCTCATTGTCGCAGAGGAGAGGCACATTCTTCACGTTGACGCCATAGTCCTTGAGGGTTTGCTTCATCCAAAGCAGTTGAGCACAGCAAGAGCCAGCAGCAATGTATTCAGCTTCAGCAGTAGACAGCGATACGCAGTTCTGTTTCTTCGAGGACCAACAGACCAAAGATCGTCCGAGGAAATGACAAGTGTCAGAAGTTGACTTGCGGTCCACACGATCACCAGCATAGTCAGAGTCAGAATATCCAATGAGATCAAAAGCAGAGCCCTTGGGGTACCATAATCCTAGTGTTGGTGTGTGAGCTAGATATCGAAGAATATGCTTCACAGCCTTATGGTGTGATTCCTTCGGTGCAGCTTGAAATCGGGCACACATGCAAACACTAAGCATTATATCTGGCCTAGATGCACATAAGTACAATAAACAACCAATCATGGAGCGGTATACCTTTTGATCGAAGTCAATACCATTTTCATCAGTGCATAGATGGCCATTTGTGGGCATAGGAATTTTGACGCCTTTGCAATCTTGCATGCCGAATTTCCTCAGTACATCTTTGAGGTATTTCTCCTGAGATATGAATATGCCATTGCGCTGCTGACGAATTTCAAGACCTAAGAAGAATTTCAACTCTCCCATCATAGACATTTGATATTCTTCACTCATCATATAGGCAAATTCATCACTATAACGTTGGTCAGTACAGCCAAAGATAATATCATCAACATATATTTGGCACACAAACAGTTCACCATCATAAGATTTAGTAAAGAGAGTAGGGTCGAGTGAACCGGGTGTGAAGCCTTTCTTCACGAAGAATTCCTTCAATGTATCATACCACGCCCGAGGGGCTTGCTTGAGGCCATAGAGGGCCTTATTAAGTCTGAAGACTTTGTCAGGATTCTTTGGATCTTCAAAACCTGGGGGTTGAGCAACATATACTTCTTCCTCAAGCTTACCATTGAGGAATGCACTTTTCACATCCATTTGATATAAGATGATATCATGATGGTTAGCGTAAGCAAGTAATATGCGAATAGCCTCAAGTCTAGCAACAGGTGCAAAAGTTTCATCGAAATCAATTCCTTCAACCTGTGTGTAGCCTTGAGCTACTAGCCGTGCCTTATTCCTCACCACAAGGCCATTTTCATCTTGCTTGTTGTGGTAGATCCACTTTGTGCCAATGATATTATGCTTGCGAGGATCTGGGCGATTGACCAATTCCTAGACATTGTTAAGCTCGAACTGATGTAATTCTTCTTGCATAGCCTGAATCCACTCCAGCTCCAGAAATGCTTCATCTACCTTAGTGGGCTTTGTGATAGAGACAAAAGCATAGTGCCCACAAAAGTTAGATAAATGTGAAGCTTTTGAGCGTGTGAGAGGACCTGGTGCACTAACGTCATCGATGATCTTCTCCACTTGCACTTCTTTTGCCACGCGAGGATGAGCTGGTTGTCGCTGAGGAATTTGATCAGCATTTTCTTCAGCACCATTTTCCTCATCATGTTCTTCAGGTGCATCAGCTCGACGTTCTTCGTGAACAGGAATGAATTCTTCAGCAGATTCTTCAGTAGGAATGACATCCTCAGTTGCCTTGAGCTTGATAGAATCCTCAGGTGCTGGTTCATCTAACACAGAAGGTAGGTGCTCTCTTTGCGAGCCATTAGTTTCATCGAACTGCACATCTACAGTGTCAACAATCTTGTGAAGAACAATGTTGAAGACTCTGTAGGTGTGCGAGTCCTTTCCGTAACCAAGCATAAAACCTTCATGTGCTTTCGGTGCAAATTTAGAGTTGTGGTGAGGATCTCTAATCCAACATTTTGCACCGAAGACTTTGAAATAACTCACATTGGGTTTCTTGTCAGTGAGGAGTTCATAGGCCGTCTTCTTGAAGAATTCGTGAAGATATACTCTATTGATGATGTGGCACGCAGTATCAATTGCATCAATCCAAAAATGCTAAGGCGTTTTGTATTCATCAAGCATAGTGTGAGCCATCTCAACAAGAGTTCTGTTCTTGCGCTCCACGATGCCATTTTGCTAAGGAGTATAAGGAGCAGATAACTCATGAGTAATACCAAGTTCATCAAGATAGGCATCAAGACCAGAATTCTTGAACTCAGTTCCATTGTCACTTATGATATGCTTGATCTTCACACCAAAGTTGGTTGAAGCCCTCGAGGAAAATCGTTTGAAGACTTCCTGCACTTCATGTTTGTAAGTAACAATGTGTACCCATATATATCGAGAGTAATCATCAACAATGACAAAACCATATAGAGATGCATCATTAGTGACTGCTGAGTAATGATTAGGTCCGAAGAGGTCCATGTGAAGCAATTCGAATGGACGAGTAGTGGTCATGATAGTCTTCGCTGGATGCTTGGCCTTGGTCATTTTTCCAACTTCACAGGCTCCGCATAAGTGATCCTTGAGGAATTTGACATTCTCAATGCCAATGACATGCTTCTTCTTCGCAAGCGTGTGCAAATTCCTCATGCCTGCGTGACCAAGTCGTCGATGCCATAGCCATCCTTCTGAAGCTTTTGCAAGTAGACACACGGCTGGTTGTGGTCCTGTAGAGAAATCAACAATATACAGATCTCCTCTCCTAAAGCCTTCGAAGACTTTGGAATTGTCAGCTTCCATAATCACAACACAGCGATACTTGCCAAAGACAACAACCATATCAAGATCACAAAGCATTGAGACTGACATGAGATTGTATCCTAAGGACTCAACAAGCATGACTTTGTCCATGTGTTTATCGTTAGAGATAGCAACCTTACCAAGACCCAATACCTGAGTTTTGCCTTTGTCAGCAAAGATGATATGCTTCAGAGGTGACGGTGATAAAGGAGCATCCATCAATAGATTCTTGTCACCAGTCATGTGATTCGTACATCCACTATCGAGGACCCATTCAGTAGTTTTGGGTTGATCATCCTGCAGATGAATTAGTGTAGCTTACAATCTCATATGCTTCATCAGTGAAGAATATGATATCAAGTTCATCAGATGAATTTCATCAAGCAGTAAACAGATATAGCAGTATGAGGACGTGTGAAATGAAAGTTCATTTCATCATGATTCGCCTGCGTACTTTTAGGCAATTTCGTCAGGTCCCCAGCAAATTCTTCAGACGTTAAAGCACGTCTGGAGACCTGACCCTACAGAAGAGATTAGTTCTTTTTCTTCACCACCCACATCTGGAGGGGTGGCAAAGAATTCATCACTCTGCGAGCACCATATGAGAATGGTGGCAAGGATGCCAAACCATTTCGTGTCACATACGAGGGGTTAGGGTAAGCATATGAATAAGCAGAGTAATTCTTCGAGGACTTATGAACATAATGGTTTGAAGAATAATGCACATATTCATAGCCCTTGGCTCTACCCTACGAGACAGAGTTGTTAGCACGATGATAATCATATGATGACTTTGATCCTTTTGAGGAATTTGATCCATATGAAGAATTTGGTCCATATGAAGAAGTCGATCTGGGGTTCCTGTTCTTCATAGGTGGTGTCACGAGGACATTCACCTGAAGACTTTCAACATAACTTTTGGGAACCCAGATTTTCTTCATAGGGGAACCGTTCCTGCAGTTAGTGCCAACATATCTAGCAAATACTTCACCATTCTGATTTTTGAACAGTTTATAATTGGAGTTAAATGACTCATCAGAAGAATGAGGAGATTCACATGTAAAGCCAGATAAGTTAGATGGATCAACTGGAGGTCCCTTTGCAGCAACCCATGAGGTTTGGGGGTACTGCTCAGGCTTCCAATATGTTCCATCAGCATTGAGTTTCCTCTCAAAGGCAATACCCTCTTTCCTAGGGTTTCTGTTGAGGATCTGATTTTTAAGCACATCACAAAGTGTCTGATGCCCTTTGAGGCTTTTGTACATGCCTGTCATGTACAATTCCTTCAACCCTGCATTGTCAGTGATACTAGCAATGTCCTCAGATGAGGAATTAGTGATTGCAGAGGCAGGTGAAGAATTTGTAACAATTGAAGCATTTGAACATTCAGGTGAAGAATTAGCAGATTCACGTTCAATGCACTTTAAGCATGGAGGAACAAATTCTTCCTGAGAAGCGCTGATTTGTTGAGCTAGTAATGAATCGTGCTCCTTCTGAAGATCTTCATAACACACTCTTAGCTTTTCAAGATCTCCCTTTCTTTCAAGAGATTCAGAGGAAAGCTTTTCATGGTCTTGCTTTTCTTGAAGAAATTCATAAGAAAGTTTCTCATGATCAGATAAGAGAGTGTTATGATGACTTTGAAGGTTGCCAAACCTAGACTGAAGTCTCTGAAGATTTTCAGTCAGGGCTTTAGTGCGATCAATTTCTTCACCCAACATATCATCACTTTTGTCTAGCATGTTTTGAACCTTTTCAAAAGCCCGTTGTTGTTTCACAGCAATCTTAGCAAGTTTAGAGTAGCTGGGCTTGAGATCCTCATCAGATTCATTTTCACTAGATTCAGAGGAGTTGTATTTGAGTACCTTTGCACCTTTTGCCATGAAGCAATAGGTGGGAGCGTAGTCATCATTATCTTCATCAGGCTTGTCGGTTGAGTCAGTTTCTTCAGTGTTGAAGATGGACTTGCTGACGAAAGCAGTAGCGAAGGCCAGACTCGCCACACCAGATTCAGATTCTTCAGACGCCTCCTCTTCATCATTTTCCTCAGATTTAGCTTCAGAGTCCATTTCCTTGCCAATGAATGCTCGAGCCTTCTTGGAGCTGCTCTTCTTGTGAGATGAAGACTTCGAGGATTTTGATGACGAAGATTTTGACGATTTCTTCTTCTTCTTTGCATCATCAGAACTGTAATCCTTGTATTTCTTCTTCTTCATTTCCTTTTACCACTGAGGACAATCTTGGATATAGTGACCAGGTTTCTTGCATTTGTGGCACATCCTTCTCTTATAGTCACTGGATGAGGGATCACTGCTTCTTGAGGATTTTCCAAAGCGACCACGTCTTGAGAACTTCTGGAATTTCTTCACGAGCAGTGCTAGCTCCTGGCTCAATTCTTCAGGATCACCAAGGCTACTACCAGAATCCTCATATTCAGAGTCAGACACAGCCTTGGCCTTCAGGGCACGTGGTTTGCCATAGTTTGAACCATAGAGATCTCTCTTTTCAGCAAGCTGGAACTCGTGAGTATTTAGCCTTTCGAGGATATCGGCAGGATCAAGAGACTTGTAGTCAGCACGTTCTTGTATCATCAGTCCCAGAGTATCAAATGAGGAATCAAGCGATCTCAACAGTTTCTTCACCACTTCATGATCAGTGATGTCAGTGGCACCGAGGGCTTGAAGCTCATTTGAGATGTAAGTGAGGCAATCAAAGGTTTGTTGGACATTTTCATTGTCGAGTCTTTTGAAGCGGTTGAAGAGATTCCGAAGAACATCAACTCGAGAGTCACGCTGAGTTGAAACTCCTTCATTTACTTTGGACAGCCTATCCCAGATAAGCTTAGCAGTTTCCAAAGCACTCACTCTTCCATACTGTCCTTTGCTCAGATGGCCACATATGATATTCTTCGCTTGAGAATCGAGTTGCTTGAATCTCTTCACATCGGGAGCGTTTAGTGAGGGTGAGACAGAGGGAACACCATTTTCCACAACATACCAGAGATCGTTATCAATTGCCTCAAGATGCATTCGCATCTTGTTCTTCCAGTAGGGGTAGTCTGTCGCATCAAAGGTAGGACAACTAGCCGAGACCTTGATCATACCTGCGGTCGACATAACTAAAACTCCAGGTGGTTAAACCAAAATCACACAGAACAAGGGAGTACCTTGCTTTGATACCAATTGAAAGTGCGTTATATCGACTAGAGGGGGGGTGAATAGGCGATTTTTATGAATTCTTCACTGAGGAATTTGCTGGTGAGGAAATTCCTTAGCGAAGAACTACTTGCAGCGGAATAAGTACTCAGAAGTAAGCATAACAGAATACAAGCATGGTCATCATGATGAAATGAAGACAAGCACAGAGTACAGAAAGCGTAATCACAGGATAACACAAGATGAAGACAAACAGACTGAAGAAATTGAACTGAGGAAATTGAGAAAGTCTTCAGTCAAAGTCTTCAAGCACAGATATTAACAAACAGTCAACACAGTAATGAGGAAATGAAAGGGTTGAGGACATAGAACCAGTTAGTTGGTGAAGACAATGATTTGGTAAACCAGTTCCAACTGCTGTCTCAGTTGTACGTCTGGTTGGAGCGGTTGAGTATTTAAACTCGAGGACACGCAGTCCCGGACACCCAGTCTCTGAGCCGCAACTCAGGACACCCAGTCCTCACCGTATTCTCCTTGAACTATGACCACGCAGGCCTCATCCAATCACTCGTGGTAAGTCTTCAGGTGACTTCCAAACCTTCACAGACTTGGTCACTCAGCGATCCACAATTCCTCTTGGATGCTCTAGACCTTGACGCCTAACCGTCTGGAAGAAGCACAGTCTTCAAAGGTAACAAGCGTCGGGTCCATGCAGGATCAATTTCTTCAGTGATGCTCAATCACTTTGGGTTTGTGGGGGTTTGGTTTTGGGATTTTCCTCACTTGATGATTTTCGCTCAAAGTCCTTGGAGGATGGGTTGCTCTCAAATGACAAGTGTCAAGTTCTCTCGGAGCAACCAACCAACTAGTGGTTGTAGGGGGCGGCTATTTATAGCCTAGGGAGCACCCCCGACATGATAAGACATAAATGCCCTTCAATGATATGACCGTTAGGTGGATAAGATATTTTGGGACAGCCGGCGCGCAGCACAGCAACGGTCGGAAATTTGACTCTCAAATTCCTCAGGGCTATCATGTTCCTCACTGTGTAGGCAATTCGCACTGGCAAATTCCTAACTCCTCGGTTAGAGCAAAGTCCTCAGTGACCAGAAGAACTGTGTCTCTGTCACTGAAGAAAATGACTGAACTGTACGAGATTTCCAATGGCTTCACTCGAAGGGATTGGTAGGTGTAGGATTTTGAGTTGAGCATCACATGGAAATTTTTCCTTAGTATTTCCTCGACCCCCTTTAACAGTACGGTGTTTCCTATGACTCAAGAAAGAGAAAATGAAACTACGAAAACAAAAGTCTTCACGCTTCATGTTCCTCAAGTGAATACCAAGTCTTCAAGGTCACACCAATTTCTTCACTTTCAAAGTCTTCAGAATATCAAAGTCTTCAGTCAAAGAACTTCATTTTTAGGGGTCGACTTTCTTTGTAAATATCAAACTCCTCATAGACTTATAGACCTGTGTACACTCACAAATGCATCAGTCCCTTAACCTATAAGTCTTCAATACACCAAAATCACTAAGGGGCACTAGATGCACTTATAGTTTGGCAATTCTAGCAGCTTCAACACAGAAGTAAATAACATGCCCATGAATATTATTGACCAAGAGATCCTTAACCATAGCAACACTAGGTTCAACTTTGATTTGTTCAGCTAGTTTGGGTGTTCTAATATAAATTTTGTTGACCACAGTTGAAACTTTAGCATGTTCCTTCATCCTAACAAGGAAAAGTGGGTTTTCAATATAAGCAGTGGGAACAACTGGATCAACATTATAAACGATAGTTTCTTCTTTAGCTTTTATTGGTTCTTTAATTTATTCTTTAATTGGTGGGTAATATTTGAACCACTTCTCCTTAGGGAGATCAACATGAGTAGCAAAAGATTCACAAAAGGAAGCTACTATCTCAGATTCAAGTCCATATTTAGTGCTAAACTTTTGAAAAGCATCGTTATTCATAAAAGATTTAACACAATCAAACTTAGGCTCAATACCTGACTCTTTACCTTCATCGAGTTCCCAATCTTCACAGTTGTTTTTAATTCTTTCTAAAAGATCCCACCAGAATTCAATAGTATTCTTCATAAAAGAACCAGTACAAGAAGTATCGAGCATGGATTGATCATTACGAGAAAGCCGAGCATAAAAATTCTGAATAATAATTTCTCTTGAGAGCTCATGATTGTGGCATGAATACAACATTGACTTAAGCCTCCCCCAAGCTAGAGCGATAATTTATCCTTCACGAGGCCAAAAATTATATATATAATTCTGATCACGATGAACTAGATGCATAGGATAATTTTTTTGATGGAATTCCAATTTCAATCGATTCCAGCTCCAAGATCCAATATCATCGCATAGCCTATGCCATGTCAATGCCTTTCCCTTCAAAGATAAAGGGAAAACCTTCTTCTTAGCTTCATCTCCGGGCAAACCTACAAGCTTAAACAATCCACAAATTTAATCCACATATATCAAGTGCATATCCGGATGTTCGGTTCCATCTCCTGCATAAGGATTAGCTAGCAGTTGTTCTACCATATCCTAAGGAATTTCATATTCAATATTTTCAGTAGGTGCAGTAGGTTAAGGGGCAACTAATTGTGGTTCTGATCGAGGTGAAGATACCCCGAACAAAACCCTCAAAGGATTGTTTTCCATAGTAATGACAATAAATTTTAGGACGTAGTAATAACTTTTCCTTACCAATTTCCACTTACCAAGAGCGATTCACTCCCCGGCAACGGTGCCAGAAAATGGCCTTGATGACCCACAAGTATATGCGGTCAATTGTAGCCTTTTCAATAAGTAAGAGTGTCAAACCCAATGAGGAGCAGAAGGGAATGACAAGTGGTTTTCAACAGGGTAATATCTGCAAGTGCTAAAATTGTAAGTAATAGAGTAGTTTGATAGCAAGATAATTTGTAACGGGCAAGTAATTGTAGTAGTAATAAAAGTGCAGAAAGGTAGACCAATCCTTTTGAGGCAAAGGAAAGGCCAAAACGGTCTCTTATGATAAGCAAAGTGTTCTTCAGGGTACACGGGAATTTCACCTAGTCACTTTCATCATGTTGGTTCGATTCGTGTTCGCTACTTTAATAATTTGGTATGGGGGTGGACTGGTTCTTAGGTGCTGTTCTTACTTGAACAAACCTCCTACTTATGATTAACCCCCTCGCAAGCATCCGCAACTACGAGAAAAGTATTAAGAATAAATTCTAACCATAGCATTAAACTTTTGGATCCAATCGGTCCCTTACGGAATAGTGCATAAACTAGGGTTTAAGCTTCCGTCACTCTCGCAACCCATCATCTAATAACTACTCCAAAATGCATTCCCTTAGGCCCAAATATGGTGAAGTGTCATGTAGTAGACGTTCACATGACACCACTAAGGGAATCACAACATACATATCATCAAAATATCGAACACATATCAAGTTCACATGACTACTTGCAACATGATTTCTCTCGTGACCTCAAGAAAAAAAGTAACTACTCACAAATGATAATCATGCTCAAGATCAGAGGGGTATTAAATAGCATAATGGATCTGAATATATAATATTCCGCCAAATAAACCATATAGTAATCAACTACAAGATGTAATCAACACTACTAGTCACCCACAAGCACCAATCTATAGTTCCGGTACAAATATTGAACACAAGAGATGAACTAGGGTTTGAGACGAGATGGTGTTGTTGAAGATATTGATGGAGATAGTTGCTACCTCTTGAGCTTGTGTTGGTTTTCCCTTGAATGGGAAAGGGTGATGCAGCAAAGCAGCGTAAGTATTTCCCTCAGTTTTGAGAACCAAGGTATCAATCCAGTAGGAGACGGCACACAAGTCACCGAATACCTGCACAACAATAAACAACTTGCAGCCAACGCGATAAAGGGGTTGTCAATCCCTTCACAGTCACTTGCAAAAGTGAGATCTGATAGAGATAGATAAACGGTAAAGTAAATATTTTTGGTAGTTTTGGTTTATAGATTGGAAAGTAAAGATTGCAAAATAGTAGATTGGAAACTAGCAATACGTAAACGAGATTCGATATAATGGAAAAGAGACCCGGGGCCATAGGTTTCACTAGTGGCTTATCTCGAGATAGCAAATATTACAGTGGGTGAACAAATTACTGCCGAGCAATTGATAGAAAAGCGCATAGTTATGACGATATCTAAGGTAATGATCATGAACATAGGCATCACGTCCGTGTCAAGTACACCAACTCCTGCCTAAATCTACTACTATTACTCCACACGTCGACCACTATCCAGCATGCATCTAGAGTATTAAGTTCATAAAGAACGGAGTAACGCATTAAGCAAGATGACATGATGTAGAGGAATTAACTCAAGCAATATGATAAAAAAACCATCTTGTTATCCTCGATGGCAACAATACAATACGTGCCTTGCTACCCTGCTGTCACTGGGAAAGGACACCGCAAGAGTGAACCCAAAGCTAACCACTTCTCCCATTGCGAGAAAGATCAATCTAGTAGGCCAAACTAAACCGATAATTCGAATAGACTTGCAAAGATATCAAATCATGCATATAAGAATTCAGAGAAGAACCAAATAATATTCATAGATAATCTTGATCATAAATCCACAATTCATCGGATCTCAGCAAACACACCGCAAAAAAGTATTACATCAAATAGATCTCCAAGAACATTGAGGAGAACATGTTATTGAGAATCAAAGAGAGAGAAGAAGCCATTTAGCTAATAACTATGGACCCAAAGGTCTGTGGTAAACTACTCACACTTCATCGGAGAGGTAATGGTGTTGATGTAGAAGCGCTCCATGATCGAGTCCCCCTCCGGCAGGACACCGGAAAAGGCCCCTAGATGGGATCACACGGGTATAGAAGGTTGTGGCGGTGGAAAAGTGGTTCTGTGGCTCTCCTGGATGTTTTTAGGGTATAAGAGTATATATAGGCGATGGAACTAGGTCAGGGGAGCCACGAGAGCCCCGCGAAGGTGGGGGCCATGCCCTGCCCCCCTGGGTGCGCCCTCCTGCCTCGTGGCTTCCTCTTTGCTTCTCCGACTTCATCTCCAAGTCTTATGGTTTGCTTTCGGTCCAAGAAAGATCATCGCTAAGGTTTCATTCCGTTCGGACTCCGTTTGGTATTCCTTTTCTGCAAAACTCTAAAATAGGCAAAAAAACAGAAGATGGCATTGGGCCCTCGGTTAATAGGTCAGTCCCAAAAATAATATAAAATAGCATATAAATGCCTATTAAACATCCAAAACAGATAATATAATAGCATGGAACAATAAAAAATTATAGATACATTGGAGATGTGTCAAGCATCCCCAAGTTTAATTCCTGCTCGTCCTCAAGTAGGTAAATAATAAAAACGGAATTTTTGATGTGGGGTGCTACCTAACATATTTATCCATGTAATTTTCTTTATTGTGGCATGAATGTTCAGATCCGAAAGATTCAAGACAAAAGTTTAATATTGACATAAAAATAATAATACTTCAAGCATACTAACAAAGCAATCATGTCTTCTCAAAATAACATGGCCAAAGAAAGCTATCCCTACAAAATCATATAGTCTGGCTATGCTCTATCTTCATCACACAAAATATTTAAATCATGCACAACCCCGATGACAAGCCAAGCAATTGTTTCATAATTTTGATGTTCTCAAACTTTTTCAATCTGCACGCAATACATGAGCGTGATCCATGGATATAGCACTATAGGTGGAATATAATGGTGGTTGTGGAGAAGACAAAAAAGGAGAAGATAGTCTCACATCAACTAGGTGTATCAATGGGCTATGGAGATGCCCATCAATAGATATCAATGTGAGTGAGTAGGGATTGCCTTGCAATGGATGCACTAGAGCTATAAGTGTATGGTAGGTCAAATATAAACTAAGTGGGTGTGCATCCAACTTGCTTGCTCATGAAGACCTAGGGCATTTTGAGGAAGCCCATCATTGGAATATACAAGCCAAGTTCTATAATGAAAAATCCCACTAGTATATGAAAGTGACAACATAGGAGACTCTCTATTATGAAGATCATGGTGCTACTTTGAAGCACAAGTGTGGAAAAAGGATAGTAACATTGCCCCTTCTCTCTTTTTCTCTCATTTTTTTATTTGGGCCTTCTCTCTTCTTCTTTTTATGGCCTCTTTTTTACTTTTTTTTATTTTCCGTTCGTAGTCTCATCCCAACTTGTGGGGGAATCGTAGTCTCCATCATCCTTTCCTCACATGGGACAATGCTCTAATAATGAAGATCATCACACTTTTATTTACTTACAACTCAAGAATTACAACTCAATACTTAGAACAAAATATGACTCTATGTGAATGCCTCCGACGGTGTACCGGAATGTGCAATGATTCAAGAGTGACATGTATGAAAAAAATTATGAACGGTGGCTTTGCCACAAATACGATGTCAACTATATGATCATGCAAAGCAATATGACAATGATGGAGCGTGTCATAATAAACGGAACGGTGGAAAGTTGCATGGCAATATATCTCAGAATGGCTATGGAAATGCCATAATAGGTTGGTATGGTGGCTGTTTTGAGGAAGGTAATGGTGTGTGTTATGGTGCTGGAAAAAGTTGCACGGCACAAGAGAGGCTAGCAATGGTGGAAGGGTGAGAGTGTGTATAATCCATGGACTCAACATTAGTCATAAAGAACTCACATACTTGTTACAAAAATCTATTAGTTATCGAAAAGAAGTATTATGCGCATGCTCCTAGGGGTGTAGATTGGTAGGAAAAAGACCATCGCTCGTCCCCGACCGCCACTCATAAGAAAGACAATCAATAAATAAATCATGCTCCAACTTCACATAATGGTTCACCATACATGCATGATACGAGAATCACAAACTTTAACACAAGTATCTCTCAAATTCAAAACTACTCTACTAGCATGGTCTAATATCACCATCTTCATATCTAAAACAATCATAAAGAATCAAACTTCTCATAGTATTCAATGCACTTCATCTAAAAGTTTTTATTGTATCCATCTTGGATGCCCATCATATTAGGACTAGTTTTATAACCAAAGCAAATTACCATGTTGTTCTAAAAGACTCTCAAAATAATATAAGTGAAGCATGAGAGTTCAAGCTATAAGTGAAGCACTAGAGCAATATTGTCTAGCTCAAAAGATATAAGTGAAGCACATAGAGTATTCTAATAAATCACGATTCATGCATGTCTCCCCCAAAAGGTGTGTACAGAAAGGACGATTTGGTAAAATAAAAAGCAAAGACTCAAATCATACAAGATGCTCCAAGCAAAACACATATCATGTGGTGAATAAAAATATAGCCTCAAGTAAAATTACCGATAGACGAAGACGAAAGAGGGGATGCCTTCCGGGGCATCCCCAAGCTTAGGCTTTTGGTTGTCCTTGAATTTTACCTTGAGGTGCCTTGGGCATCCCCAAGCTTAGGCTCTTGCCACTCCTTATTCCATAGTCCATCCAATTCTTACCCAAAACTTGAAAACTTCACAAAACAAAACTCAACAGAAAATCTCATGAGCTCCGTTAGTATAAGAAAATAAATCACCACTTTAAGGTCTTGTTGTGAAATCATTATTTATTTATATTGGTGTAATATCTATTGTATTCCAACTTCACCATGGTTCATGCCCCTCGATACTACTCATAGATTCATCAAAATAAGCAAACAACACGCGAAAAACAGAATCTGTCAAAAACAGAACAATCTGTAGTAAATTGTAACTCTCGAATACTTATGTAACTCCAAAAATTCTGAAATACGTTGGTGGATGTGAGGAATTTGTCTATTAATCTTCTTCAAAAAGAATCAACTTAAAATCACTCTTCTGTTAAAAGTGACAATTATTCTCGTGAGCGCAAAGTTTCTGTTTTTTTTCAGCAAGATCAAATTAACTTTCACCCAAGTCTTCCCAAAGGTTCTACTTGGCACAAACACTAATTTAAACTTAAAACCACATCTAACCAGAGGATAGATTAATTATTTACTACTAAACAGGATAAAAAGCAAAGAACAAAAATAAAATTGGGTTGCCTCCCAACAAGCGCTATCGTTTAATGCCCCTAGCTAGGCATAAAAACACGAATAGATCTAGGTATTGCCATCTTTTGTATGCCATCCATAAGTGGCTCTCATAATAGATTCATAAGGCAATTTAATTTTCTTCCTAGGAAAGTGTTCCATGCCTTTCCTTAACGGAAATTGGAATCTAATGTTTCCTTCTTTCATATCAATAATTGCACCAATCGTTGTAAGGAAAGGTCTACCAAGAATAATAGGACATGTACGATTGCAATCTATATCAAGAACAATGAAATCTACGGGCACATAATTCCTATTTGCAACAGTAAGAACATCATTAATCCTTCCCATAGGTTTCTTAATGGTGGAATCCGCAAGATGCAAATTTAAAGAACAATCAGCAAATTCATGGAAACCTGCACGTCACACAAAGTTTTTGGAATCGTGTAAACACTAGCACCCAAATCACACAAGGCATAGCATTCATAATATTTAATCTTAATCTTAATAGTAGGTTCCCACTCATCATAAAGTTTTCTAGGGATACAAACTTCTAGTTCAAGCTTTTCTTCAAAAGATTGCATAATAGCATCAACGATATGTTTAGTAAAAGCTTTGTTTTGATTGTAAGCATGAGGGGAATTTAACACGGATTGCAACAAGGAAATAAAATCTATTAAAGAACAATTATAATAATTAAATTCCTTGAAATAAAAAATAGTGGGTTCATTGCTACTTAAAGTCTTGACCTCTTCACTCCCACTTTTATCAATTTTTGCATCTAGATCTAAAAACTCCGAACCATTGGGACGCCTTTTAACTAAAGTTGACTCATCTCTAGTCACATCTTTATCAAGATTCACATTGGAAAACAAAGATTTAATAGGAGTCACATCAATCACTTTTAGATCTTCATCATTATTATCATGAAAACTAGAAGAACACGCTTTTACAAACCAATCTTTTTTGCACGCATCTTAGTAGTTCTTTCTTTTCACTCATCAATGGAAATTCTCATGGCCTTGAGAGACTCATTGATATCATGCTTAGGTGGAATAGATCTAAGTTCCAAAGAATCAACATCAAGAGAAATTATATCGACGTTCCTAGCCAACTCATCAATCTTAAGCAATTTTTCTTCAATCAAAGCATTGAATTTTTTTGCAAACTCATAAATTCTTTAACACTATTCTCAAAATCAGAGGGCATCTTATAAAAATTTCCATTAGAGTTGTTGTAGGAATTACCATAATTATTAGAGGAATTGCTAGGAAACGGCCTAGGAATAAAATTGCCTCTATACGCGTTGTTACCAAAATTGTTCCTACCAACAAAATTCACATCCATAGATTCATTATTATTATCAATCAAAGTGGAAAAAGGCATATCATTAGGACCAGAAGAAACACTTTTATTAGCAAATAATTTCATAAGTTCATCCATCTTTCCACTCAAAATATTAATTTCTTCAATCACATGAATTGTTTTACTAGTGGATCTTTCGGTGTGCCATTGAGAATAATTAACCATAATATTATCTAGGAGTTTAGTAGCTTCTCCTAATTTGATTTCCATAAAAGTGCCTCCCACGACCGAATGTAAGAGATTTCTAAAGCAAAATTCAATCCGGCATAATTTTTTTGTATAATCATCCACAAATTCAAACCATGTGCAGGGTAATTACGCATCATCAATTTCATCCTCTCCCGAGATTGTGCAACATGCTCATGATCAAGTTGCTTAAAATTCATAATATCATTCCTAAGGGAGATGATCTTAATGGGAGGAAAATACTTAGAGATAAAAGCATATTTACACTTATTCCATGAATCAATACTAATTTTAGGCAAAGATGAGAACCAAGTTTTAGCATGATCTCTAAGCGAAAATGGAAATAGCTTCAATTTAGCAATATCATTATCCACATCTTTCTTCTTTTGCATATCACACAAATTAACAAAATTTAGATGGGATGCGGCATCTTCACTAGGAAGGCCAGAAAATTGATCTTTAATAACAAGATTCAACAAAGCGGCATTAATTTCACAAGATTCATCATTAGCAGTAGGAGCAATCGGAGTGCTAATAAAATCATTGTTGTTGGTGTTGGAAAAGTCACACAATTTAGTATTATCCTGAGCCATCGTGACAAAGCAATCAATCCAACACACAAGCACTCAAGAAGCAAGCGAAAAGAGACGAACGGAAGAGGGGCGAAAAAAAGGCAAAGGTTTTCAAAAATCATTTTAGAAGTGGGGGTGAGAAAAATGAGAGGCAAATGGCGAATACTGTAATGCAAGGGAGAAGAGTTTATGATGGGTACTTGGTATGGCTTGACTTGACGTACATCTCCCCAGCAACGGCGCCAGAAATCCTTCTTGCTACCTTTGGAGCTTGCGTTGGTTTTCCCTTGAAGAGGAAAGGGTGATGCAGCAAAGTAGCCTAAGTATTTCCCTTAGTTTTGAGAACCAAGGTATCAATCCAGTAGGAGAAGACACACAAGTCACCAAATACCTGCACAAGCAACCAACAACTTGCACCCAACGCGATAAAGGGGTTGTCAATCCCTTCACGGTCACTTGCAAAAGTGAGATCTGATAGAGATAGATAAATGGTAAAGTAAATATTTTTGGTATTTTTGGTTTATAGATTGGAAAGTAAAGATTGCAAAATAGTAGATCGAAAACTAGCAAGATGTAAACAAGATTCAATATAATGGAAAAGAGACCAGGGGGGCATAGGTTTCACTCGTGGCTTCTCTCGAGATAGCAAATATTACGGTGGGTGAACAAATTACTGCCGAGTAATTGATAGAAAAGCGCATAGTTATGACGATATCTAAGGCAATGATCATGAACATAGGCATCCTGTCCGTGTCAAGTAGACCGACTCCTACCTGCATCTACTACTATTACTCCACACATCGACCACTATCCAGCATGCATCTAGAGTATTAAGTTCATAAAGAACGGAGTAACGCATTAAGCAAGATGACATGATGTAGAGGAATTAACTCAAGCAATATGATAAAAAACATCTTGTTGTCCTTGATGGCAACAATACAATACGTGCCTTGCTGCCCCTACTGTCACTGGGAAAGGACACCGCAAGATTGAACCCAAAGCTAAGCACTTCTCCCATTGCAAGAGAAATCAATCTAGTAGGACAAACTAAACCGATAATTCGAAAAGACTTGCAAAGATATCAAATCATGCATATAAGAATTCAGAGAAGAACCATATAATATTCATAGATAATCTTGATCATAAATCCACAATTCATCGGATCTCGGCAAACACACCGCAAAAGAGTATTACATTGAATAGATCTCCAAGAACATCGAGGAGAACATGGTATTGAGAATCAAAGAGAGAGAAGAAGACACCTAGCTAATAACTATGGACCCGAAGGTCTATGGTAAACTACTCATGCTTCATCGACGAGGTAATGGTGTTGACGTAGAAGCCCTCCATGATCGAATCCCCCTCCAGCAGGACGCCGGAAAAGGCCCCTAGATGGGATCTCATGGGTACAGAAGGATGTGGCAGTGGAAAAGTGGTTTCGTGGCTCTCCTGGATGTTTTTAGGGTATAAGAGTATATATATATATAGGCGAAGGAACTAGGTTAGGGGAGCCCCGAGGGTGGGGGCGCGCCCTCCTGCCTCGTGGCTTCCTCATTGCATCTCCGACTTCATCTCCTAGTCTTATGGTTTGCTTTCGGTCCAAGAAATATCATCGCGAAGGTTTCATTCCATTTGGACTCCGTTTGGTATTCATTTTCTGCAAAACTCTAAAATAGGCAAAAAAAAGATAAACTGGCACTGGGCCCTCGGTGAATAGGTTAGTCCCAAAAATAATATAAAATAGCATATAAATGCCTATTAAACATCCTCAAAACAGATAATATAATAGCATGGAACAATCAAAAAGTATAGATACGTTGGAGACATATCAATAGACCTCCCCAAGATGGGATAGTTGTTGGTGATGATGATGATGATGATTTCCCCCTCCGGGAGGGAAGTTCCCCCGGCGGAATCACTCCGCCGGAGGGCAAAAGTGCTCCTGCCCAGGTTCCGCCTCGAGGCGGTGGCGCTTCATCCCGAAAGTCCTCCCCTTATTTTTTTTTCTAGGTCAAAATGACTTATGTACCAGAATAGGGGCACCAGAGGTGGGCCTGGGAGAGCACAACCCACCTGGTCGTGCCTGGGCTCTCTAGCGTGCCTAGGTGGGTTGTGCCCACCTAGTGGTCCCCCTTTGGTACTTATTTGCTCCAAAAAATCCTCATTTATTCCATAAAAATCCTCGTAAAGTTTCAGCTGATTTGGAGTTGTGCAGAATATGTAGCCTGACGTAGCTTTTTCAAGTCCAGATTTCCAGCTGCCAGAATTCTCCCCGTTTGTGCATACCTTGCATATTATGAGAGAAAAGGAATTAGAATTACTCCAAAAAGCATTATTATGCAATAAAACAACATAAATAACAGTAGGTAAACATGATGCCAAATGGGCGTATCATACCTTCATCCCCTCGATCCAGCGAGAGCTGGTGAAGTACTAGCTCAAGTCCTCCGGCAGCATGGTGATGTGGTGGCGGTGGTGGTGGAGAAATCTCAGCAGAGCTTCGCTAAGCATATGGAGAGAAGATGGCTATGAGGGAGAGGAGGAGCAGCACCATGGCACGAATAGATTCGTATGGGTGTGGCTGCCCTCTCTCCACCTCTCTATATATAGGGGGAAGGGAGGAGGAGGGGCGCTCCTAGATCCAATCTAGGGGGCGGCGGCCAACAAGGGGAAACCCTAGATGGGTTTTGCCCCCCCCCCCACCCCTTAGGAGACTTGGCCCCCAAGGCAAAGGGCTGGGCTACCCTAGGGAGGCGCCCCACCTCCTCTCGTAACGTGGGAAAGGGGCTTGGGGGCGCACAGCCCCTTAGTGGGCTGGTGTGCTCCCTCCCCTTAGCCTGTGAGGCCCCCGACACTTGTTGGGGCCCCCCGAAACCCCTTTTGGTCATGCTGGTCATCACCCGGTACCCCCGGAACACTTCCAGACTCCAATACCCTTCGTCCAATATATCAGTCTTCACCTCTGGACCATTCCGGAGTTCCTCATCACATCTGTGATCTCATCCGGGACTCCAAACAACCTTCGGTAGCCACCATAATGAGTCAACTATACTTATATCATCACCAAACATTAAGTGTGTAGACCCTGCGGGTTCGAGAACTATGCATACATGACCGAGACACCTCTATGGTCAATAACCAATAGCAGGACCTGGATGTCCATATTGGTTCCCACATATTCTACAAAGATCTTATCGGTCGAGCCTCGATGTCAAGGATTCAGCTAATCCCGTATGCAATTCCCTTTGTCTATCGGTATGTTACTTGCCCGATATTCGATCGTCGGTATCTCCATAACTAGTTCAATCTCGTTACCGGCAAGTCTCTTTACTCGTTCCGTAATACAAGATCACGTGGCTAACCCATTAGTCACATTGCTTGCAAGCCTCTTGTGATGTTGTATTACCAAGTGGGCCCTGAGATACCTCTCCGTCATACGGAGTGACAAATCCCAGTCTTGATCCATGCCAACTCAACAGACACCCTCGGAGATACCTGTAGAGCACCTTTATAGTCACCCAGTTACATTGCGATGTTTGGTACATGCAAGGTACTCCTCCGGTGTCAGTGAGTTGCATGATCTCATGGTCATAGGAACATATACTTGACATGCATAAAACGGTAGCAATAAACTTGATACGATCATATGATGTGTTCATAGTTTGGGTCTTATCCATCACATCATTCTCCTAATGATGTGATCTCGTTATGAAATGAAAACTCATTTCTATGGCTAGGAAACCATAGCCATCTTTGATCAAAGAGCTAGTCTAGTAGAGGCTCACTAGGGACATGTTGTTGTCTATGTATCCACACATGTATTTGAGTTTCCGATCAATACAATTCTAGCATGGATAATAAACGATTATCATGAACAGGAAAATATGATAATAACCAATTTATTATTGCCTCTAGTGCATATTTCCAACAACTCTATGGGTGTTAGATACATTACTATGTAATCTAGATAATGGACTCTAGTGCAAGTTGGAGACTGTTGGAAATATGCCCTAGAGGCAATGATAAAGTGGTTATTATTATATTTCCTTAATCATGATAAAGGTTTATTATTCATGCTATAATTGTATTGATCGAAAACTTAAATACATGTGTGGATACATAAACAAATACCAAGTCCCTAGTAAGCCTCTACTAGACTACCTCGTTGATCAAAAGATGGTTACGGTTTCTTGGCCATAGACATGAGTTGTTGTTTGATAATGGGAACACATCATTAGGAGAATGATGTGATGGACAAGAACCATTCGTTAGCATAGCATATGATCGTTCAGTTTATTGCTACTGTTTTCTTAATGTCAAATACATGTTCCATCGACCATGAGATCATGCAACTCTCAGACTCCGGAGGAATGCCTTGTGTGTATCAAACATCACTGCGTAACTGGGTGATCTTAAAGGTGCTCTACAGGCATCTCTAAAGGTGTCTGTTGAGTTGGCATGATATGGAGATTGGGATTTGTCATTCCATATGATAGAAAGGTATATCTGGGCCCTCTCGGTAATACAACATCACAAGAAGCTTGCAAGCAAAGTAACTAAGGAGTTAGTTACAAGATGATGTATTACGGAACGAGTAAAGAGACTTGTCGGTAATGAGATTGAACTAGGTATGGAGATACCATGATCGAATCTCGGGCAAGTAACATACCGACGAACAAAGGGAACTACGTATGTTGTCATAAAGGTTTGACCGATAAAGATTTGTAGAATATGTAGGAACAAATATGGGCATCCAGGTCCCGCTATTGGTTATTGACCGAAGAAGCATCTCGGTCATGTATACATCATTCTTGAACTCATAGGGTCCGCATGCTTAATGTTCCTTAACTATATAGTATTATATGAGTTATGTATGTTGGAGACCGAATGTTGTTCGGAGTCCTAGATGAGGTCACTAACATGATGAGGAGCTCCGGAATGGTCTAGAGGTAAAGATTGATATATATATAGGATGATAGTTGGGACAAGGGGTAAGGCCCACGGGGCTTTAGGTCGGTGCAAAAGGAAGTTTTGCGAAGGTCGGGGACCAGACGCCAGGGACCCTGACGTCTGGGCCAGACGCCGAGGACCGTGGCGTCTGGTGCTGGAATCCGAGAAGGACTCTTCCTTGCGTTCCAAACCGACTTTGGGGAGGCCCTCTCCCCAAGTAACGATCCCAGGGCTCAACATATAAATAGAAGAGCAGGGCTAGCCCCTAGAACACAAGTTTTTGAGCCTCCTCTAGTTGATCTAGTTCTAATTCTAGTTGGTCCTAGTTGACTAATTAGAGATAGCCCTAGCTACCTCTAATCCTCATAATTAGAAGCCCAGTGTGGTTATAATCTCCTCCCTCTAGTTCATCCTCCGCTCTAAATCTGTTGTGCTTGGCGAAGCCCTGTGGAAATAGTTTCACCACCACCGTCACCACACCATCATACTGCCGGAACTCATTTACTGCTTCGCTCCTCTTGCTGGATCAAGAAGGCGAGGACCTCATCGAGTTGAATGTGTGTTGAACGCGGAGGTGTCGTACGTTCGGTGCTTGATCGGAATGGATCGTGAAGGTGTACAATTACATCAACTGTGTTGATAAATGCTTCCTCTTAGCAAGCTACAAGGGTATGTAGATGCTCTCTCCTCTCGTAGCTATGTATCTCCATGGATAGATCTTGCATGTGCGTAGAATTTTTTTGTTTTCCATGCAACATTTCCCAATAGGGTCCATCACCCTTTACACTTTGTGTCGTTGTGCGCAGGGGAATACTAGCGCCACCTCTGCCTGGATGGCGCGATCCGGCCCGACCACAATGTTGAACTGGACATCTGATAGATCTTTTAGAAGAATCGTACGATGCCGAGTGCCCATAATTGTTCCTGCATGGCGGTTAGTGTGTATAGGCCAGTGGCCAACTCATATCAAATACCCAAACCCTTAGTGTATTGGGAGCTCGCGGTAACAAGCAGAGAATACGGCAAGGGCCAGGCCCAACCCTCTTACTAGGACGATCTACCTGCCCAGCCATGCCTTGTCATTATCTTGTGGGTACCCTCCAGGTCAACCCGACTATCCAAAGACTATCGGGAACTCAGGTCCACCTCTATCGGGATGGTACCGCATGTCCCTTCAATACCGTAGTAACAGTAACTCTTGCAGGTACCCCCACGGCCAACCCGACTTCACATATCTCACGGGTACCCCTCGAGCTGACCCGTCTTTAAAATGGGTCTGGGGTAAAGCCAAGGTAATCGTGTGTCCATAACATCAAGGGGGAAATTCAAGGAATCACCCTCGATGGATTCCTTCTCAATGTAATCGTCAAGGTGAACATGGAGGAGTCACCCTCGATGGTTCGCACTTGAGGGGTTGCACAACAGAGACGTCATCGGGAGTGTTGAAGGAGGAATCACCCTCGATAGACCACAACCGATTAGCTACATTACAGAGTAATCATCAGGAGTGCATTACGAGGTATCTTCCTCGGCACTCGATAGTAGCTCTCGAGAGTCATACAACTAAATGGGGGTGAAGTGATGTGTCAGGCTCTGCACGTCGATCATGTTGATTGAGTCATCGGCCATCAAGCCGGGGCAACTGGGAAAGGTGAGGGGTCACTGATGGATCACTAACCAACCTATACTAAGCAATTTAGAATAAGCAGGTAAGGTACGAAAGCAGGTTACAAAAGCAGGCTATGCATCAGAATAGGAGCAACAAAGTACAGTAGCAAAAACTAATCCGAGCATGAGAGAGAATGAAATGGGCGATATCGGAATGGTCAAGAGGGGTTTGCTTGCCTGGAAGCTCTGCTGAAAAGGAAGAAGGGTCGCCGGTGACGTAGTTGATCACAGGGGCAGCATCGGTCTCCTGGTCTACCAGAGAGAAGAGGGGGAAGAAACAATAAATATAAAGCAAACAAGTGTAACACTATGCATGATAAGACAACAAGCAATGCTAGGCGTGACCTAACACAGTACTACACGATGCCGGCGAAGGGGGAAAACATCCGGGAATGTTTTCCAGAAGTTTGGCATTTTTAGACAGATGAAACGGAGAGGGTGGTTCCATGTTATCTATGCCAGAGGCATGTGACGGACGAACGGAAGGCATATTCGGAATCGTCACAATTTTCTCAGCAACTTTCATATATAAAACATTTTCATCCGAGTTACGGATTACTTTATATTAATTTCCAAAGTTTTAAATGATTTTCTGAAATTATTATCATATAAATTAATTTCAAAAATTAAATAATTAAATGATATGGGTACACAAAAGTGTACCCAGAAGTGTGCATCTGAGGCTGATAGGTGGGAACAGGGGACTGAGTCAACAGCCCAGTCAGCAGTCAAAGTTTGACTGTTGGCTGGTTAACCTGACCAATGGGTCCCTACTGTGAGTGACAGAGACCTTTTAATAGGGTTTTAGTTATTCGTATTTAACCTAAACCACTTAAACACTGCACCGAGTCCCACATGTCATTGACTGTAAATTGACAGAGTTTAAAGTTAGCAGGGGTTAATTAGTGAGGTGGGGCCCGATGTCAGTGGCTGATTAGTGGTGGCAGTTAGGGTTAGTTCACCCTATAATTAATTATGGAATATTTTCCACATGATGAACATTTTAGTTTTGACATTTGAAAACTTTAATTGTTTGACTTTATTTTATATTTGAATTGGAGTCGGTTTTGAATCCAAGTGAGAGTAGCAACAGTAACAGTGGTGACATGGCATCATTAACAGGGGATTACTGTAGCTTGGCGTTACACACCACCACTGTGAAGGGTGGCTCACCCACCTTGGTTGCAACTTTTTCGGCTAAATCCTTCCTCCTTGTTAGCCCATTGGGTAGTCCTTTGATCCTATCCCATACTGGGATCTTGTTCAACTTGTATCTCCTAACATCCAAAAAACCATCATACTCATGTATGATCACCGGAGCTCACCGAAATAACTAAGATCCCCCTTCCATAATCCTCCTCCAGTCACCCAAAAAATGGCATTGGACTAGGAACAAGTTAGGTCCCTTGATGTTGAATGTGACTCCTTGCGTCGCTAACCAAGCATTTCACATCTGGTTGAGCAACGCCGAGTGGCTCAAGGGACGTGTTGTATGCACACGGAACAACCCAAGCCATCTCACCTCGCTAATCAGCTCATTCACCTCTCTCGAGAAGTCCAGGTCCTCCTCTTCCTTGCGATGAAGCTTCATGCCAACAAATTGGTCTTCCAACTCAAGTTCTGGACCATAGTAATCTCCATAATCCTCCTCATCGAGCCTCTGTCCTTCTCCTATCCCTTAAGCAGCCTTAGATGATTCTGTCCTATCCTTGCTATTCCTCTCCTTCCCCTTCCCTGCCTCCACGGCTTCCGCCATCCCAATTGCATCTGCCCTACCCTCCGTTTCTTCCTTCCCCACTCACCCCTTGCGTCTTGGCTCGATGGATCCACCATGCGAGTGCGCTCTCACAATGGATCTAAATAGGACTCCTGGCTGTCGGGAAGATCCTGGCGACTAGAGAGGTTTTACGTGGACTCTAGCTCGCCACTGGAGGAAAAATGGAACACTATATCGCTTAGGAAAGGAAGTGCTTTCTATAAGGAGATTGAAGGAGATCAAGGGCTTGTTTTGTATGGAGTGGGAGGGATTTTAGGGGCTTTTGATGTCGGGCTAAAAAGCCCAAAATTTCCCAGACCAGCTATTTGGTCCATCGGGCCTGACCAGGCTAGCCCTATATTCGGCAAACCCTATTTGGTGTTGCAGGCGCCGATTGTAGTTCAAACTACAAACCGGCACACACTACGCCTCAGATCTGGGCCGGCCCATTCTACGGTTTCTTCTATTTAAAACTCAAAAAAGGGTGTGGGTACCGCGATTGCCACGGATCAAACCCGCGATCTCTTCCTTCCTGGTCAACTACACTAACCACTACGCCACCTTGACGCTTCTAAATACTTCTTTTTTCACGTTTCTATGTATAGGAAACGCCCCCTACGTTTTCCATGTTTTTTCTTTTTTTTTCCTATTTCTTTTTTCTTCTCTTAAATTCGTGAACTTTTAACAAATCAATATTTTTTTCAAAATTGATGAACTTTTTTCAAATCCTATTAACTTTTTTTTGAAATCAACAATTTTCTTTAAATCAAAATCGATGATTTTTTTCAAGTCCGATGAACTTTTTTCAATTCGATGAACTTTTCTTCAAATTGATGAACTTTTTCCAAATCCGAAGAACTTTTTTTACGAAATTGATGAGCTTTTTTCAAATCCGATGAACTTTTTCAAATCATGAACTTTTTCCAAATCTGATTAACTTTTTTTAGAATAGATGGACTTTTTTCAAAACTGTTGAACTTTTCTCAAAATAGTTGAAGTTTTTTTAAAGTCGATGAACGTTTTTTCAATATCGATGATTTTTTCTCAAACTCGATAAAAAAATTTAAAACCGATGAACTTTTTTCATTTCGACAATGTTTTTCCAATTTGTGTGAACCTTCTTTTCAAATTCGTGGCCATTTTCATTATTTTTAGAATTCTTCTCCAAATATATACTTTCTTTTCAAAATAGTTTATACTGGGTATATATGTTATCTAAAGGAAGGGTAAAATAGCCGTATTTCCTAGTTGTAGTGAATGAAATGAGCCTGGTGGTTATGCGCTACATCCATCAGCGCTCGTAATGAGCCTGGTGGTTATGCGCTACATCCATTAGCGCTCGAAATGAGCCTGGTGGTTATGCGCTACAAACATCAGCGCTCGTGTGGGTAGTTTGAACCCACCTATGGTAGCTCCTATTGAGCGCTTTAAGCGCCGCAGAAGTATACCGATGCCAACAGCAAACACCAAGTGGGCCGGCCCATGAATGCACCAGCGTAGAAACTGTTTCGTGAAAAAAGACCCCCTAAAAACATGCGAGTACGAGGACTCGAACTCGTGTCACCGCTTTGAAATATGGTTCAGCTAACCACTATATTCCCTATACCACTATGACAAACAGCAACGTGAATGCTTAAAGAACTATTGCAGCCACGTTATTTATTACACAATAAAACTTACATTTTCATATTTTTATGATAAAAGTTTATCCAATTTTGAAAAAAAATCACGAATTGGAAAAGTTCATCGTTTCTAAAAAAGTTCATCTATTAGAACACCGATTTTGAAAAAAGTTCACAAAATGTGAAAGAAGTTCATCGATTTTGAAACAAATACCTAATACAGTTTGAAAAAATCTAATCAAATGTGAAAATTTTCATCGAATTTGAGAAAAAGAATCATCGAATTTAAAAAGAAGCTCATCGAATATGAAAAAAGTTCAGCGAATTTGAAAAATTTCATCAAATTTAAAAAAAATCATTTATTTGTGATGACCCACAAGTATTGGGGATCTATTGTAGTCCTTTCGATAAGTAAGAGTGTCGAACCCAACGAGGAGCAGAAGGAAATGACAAACGGTTTTCAGTAAGGTTTTCTCTGCAAGCACTGAAATTGTAGGTAACACATAGTTTTGTGATAAGATAAATTGTAACGAGTAACAAGCAATGAAAGTAAATAAAGTGCAGCAAGGTGGCCAAATCCTTTTTGTAGCAAAGGACAAGCCTGGACAATTTCTTATAATGAGAAAAGAGCTCCCGATGACACATGGGAATTATCGTCAAGCTAGTTTTTATCACGCTCATATGATTCGCGTTCGGTACTTTAATAATTTGATATGTGGGTGGACTGGTGCTTGGTTACTGCCCTTACTTGGACAAGCATCCTACTTGTGATTAACCCCTATTGCAAGCATCTGCAACTACAAAAGAAGTATTAAGGTAAACCTAACCACGGCATTAGACATATGGATCCAAATCAGCCCCTTATGAAGCAACGCATAAACTAGGGTTTAACCTTCTGTCACTCTAACAATCCATCATCTACTTATTACTTCCCAATGCCTTCCTCTAGGCCCAAATAATGGTGAAGTGTCATGTAGTCGACATTCACATAACACCACTAGAGGAAAGACAACATACATCTCATCAAAATATCGAACGAATACCAAATTCACATGACTACTAATAGCAAGACTTCACCCATGTCCTCAGGAACAAACGTAACTACTCACAAAGCATATTCATGTTCATAATCAGAGGAGTAATAATATGCATTAAGGATCTGAACATATGATCTTCCACCAAGTAAACCAATTAGCATCAATTACAAGGAGTAATCAACACTACTAGCAACCCACAGGTACCAATTTGTGGTTTTGATACAAGATTGGATACAAGAGATGAACTAGGGTTTTGAGAGGAGATGGTGCTGGTGAAGATGTTGATGGAGATTGACCCCCTCCCGATGAGAGGATCGTTGGTGATGACGATGGTGATGATTTCCCCCTCCCGGAGGGAAGTGTCCCCGGCAGAACAGCTCTGCCAGAGCCCTAGATTGGTTCCGCCAAGGTTCCGCCTCGTGGTAGCGAAGTTTCGTCCCGTAAGCTTGCCTCTGATTTTTTTCTAGGGTAAAAGCCTTCATATAGCAGAAGATGGACACTAGAGGGCCACCAGGGGGCCCAGGAGACAATGGGCGCGCCCAGTAGGGGTGGGCGCGCCCCCACCCTCCTGGCCAGGGTGTGGGACCCCTCTGGTGTTTCTTTCGCTCAATAATTCTTATTAATTCCAAAAATGACTTCCGTGGAGTTTCAGGATTTTTGGAGTTGTGCAGAATAGGTTTCCAATATTTGCTCCTCCTTTTCCAGCCAGAATTCCAGCTGCCGGCATTCCCCCTCTTCATGGTAAACCTTGTAAAATAAGAGAGAATAGACATAAGTATTGAGATATAATGTGTAATAACAGCCCATAATGCAATAAATATTAATATAAAAGTATGATGCAAAATGGACATATCAACTCCCCCAAGCTTAGACCTCGCTTGTCCTCAAGCGGAAGCCGATATCGAAAAATATGTCCACATGTTTAGAGATAGACACTACAAAAAAATACACTTCCGTGATGATACGTGTTTGTCACAGTAGGTCGCATTTTTTGTCATGCATGTACATCCATGACGATTTTATGACAGAATCAAGATAGTCATACCTGTGTTGTCGTAGAAGTGTTCCATGACATTTGCAAAATTATCATCACGAAGTGTCCACTTCCATGACGATAAATCGCGCGTCACAGAAGTGCTTTCGTCAAGGATGACCGACACGTGGCATCCACCGTAACGGAACGCCGTTAAGCTATCGGGTCGGGTTTTGGATCCGGTAACCCGTTAACAGCCCCGACCAATGGGGATTTTCCACGTGTAAAATCATCATTGGCTGGAGGAAACATGTGTCGGCTCACCGTTGGGACAGATGTCATCCGCTCATTGGACCGAAGGCGCCTATGATACGGCGACACGTGGCACGGCCCAACAGAGGCCCATTCCTGTGAAAAGGCCGGCCCGTTTGACTTGGTCAAAAGGTGGCGGGCCGGCCCACAGAAAGCCTGTTAACGGCCTATTCGCATATAGCCCATTTACAGCCCGCTAACCCAGGGCCCATTACGCCCTATCCGAATTAGGCCCAGTAGCGTCATTTGGGCCGTCCAATATGATTCCAGCCCGTTTTAACTTCCGGCCCATGTGTGGCCCATGACTTCTTTCGGCCCATATGAGGCCCGTTGTAACTCTTGGCCCATTAACGGCATGTGGTGAAACTGGCCCGTAATGAACAGTGTATCACTTTATACCCATTAACGGCCCATTATTCTATTGGGCCGTTTCCAGCCCAAGTTATCTTTCGGCCTTCTCATGGCCTATTGATTCTTGGGCTCATTTGCAGCTTCCGGTTACATACGGCCCGTTACTGTCATTTTCTGCTTGTGGGCCAAATTCAGCCCGTCGTTACAGTCGGTCCGTTTGCGGACCGTTAATACATTGGGCCGTTTTCATGTCAAAAAAACCCATTGGGCTGTTTTCACAGAAAGTCAAATACCGTCTATTAACGGCCCGTTATGGTCCACGAATTGTACAGCCCATGATTGGTGAAATGATGATACGCCCCGTAGAAGGCCCATGGATCTACGGCCCGTATGAGGCCCATGGATCTATGGCCCGTAGAACGCCCATGGGTCGTATGGCCCGTAGAAGGCCCATGGACCCTACGTCCCGTAGAAGGCCTATGGACCCTAAGGCCCGTATAGAAGGCCAATGGATCCTACGGCCCGTATAGAAGGCCAATGGATCCTACGGCCGGAAGAAGGCCCATGGATCATACAGCCTGCAGGAGGCCCATGGTTACAATAGTCCGTGTGTTGCCATGATTATTTTGGCCTAATTACCAAAAATAGGCTATTGTGGCCACTAGAAAAACACAGAAAAAGAACTGCAGTGACTACAAGCAAACAACTAAACAAGACAATAAGGAAATACATAAGCAAGCAATTAACGCTAGCCTATTACCACTATTACACATATTACATCCACTGGGCGTCAAAGTTCGCCACCAGTGCAAATATAGGGAACAAAGCAGCATATTACATACACTGGCCGTCAAAATTGGCCACCAATGCAAATAAACGCGGCAGCAAAACAAGAGCATAACTGAAACAACTTCAGAAGAGCTCAAGAAATGTTATCCTGGGTATCCACCATGCTGGCAATAAGCTTAGCAAGCTGATTAGCTTTGTCCTGTTTGGCGCTAAAATCCTCCAACACTTGTTGTTGCACCAGAAAGTATGCATCTGAATACTCCAGGACTTCCGCAGTCCTTCCGCTTCTTGTCGCAGCACAGCTGATTGATGTCTTTCAGCTTGTAGTTGAGACTCAAGAAATCGAACTGATTCAGACAGTGAGTTTGAATAGCTTGTGCGAGTGGTAGTGGCCAGTAACTCAAACACTAAACCAAGACTGGACTTTGGGGTTGTCTCGCTGTCTTCAAGATAGTCTTCCTTAGCTGTTTTATCAACTTTGTTGGAGACCAACAAGGATGTGTCACTAACCTAAACCTTATCTGTATTACTTCCTTTACCATTGCTTAATAAGGCACTCTTCCCCAATATTCTGTCAGCATTCTAAAAGAAGAAACAAGCAGACACATAACAAGTTTAGCATGTACTAGTATATGAAACTCATTTCGGTGAACCAGTTCATTAGTAAGGTGGACAGGATTAAACTACCAAGTCTTCTATTGCCAAGTACTAGTACATAATAAAAGTATCAAACAAACATATATCTATGTCCTATGGTCATTGCATTGTCTTGCCAAATCAAAATAGAAACATGGTTCAAATCATATCAGTTCAAGATAAAGCAGCAGTGAAAGAATACAAAGCGTGGGAAACTACACGGCACAACAAGATTTCAGATGGGTACCACGGGTCTACATGTACAACAACACTATTGGCTCTGTTGTGATGCTAGTAATGTGCATGATATGGAAGTCAACTGTATACACAATTGAAATTGAAATCAAAATAGCTATTGATAAGAGCAAACCTGTTAAAGAAACATGCGTGAACATACCTGCTGTGCCATTGGAGTTTCAATTGGATCCTTCAATTTAAAAATAAGTTTGTATCAGTAAATACAGTGATACAAGAGCAAAGAAATCATAGTTAAAAAAGGCACGCCTAGGCTCTAGGCATTGGCAAAACGCATTGCGCATAACTATGCTTAATCTATGCATAACTGCGCATAAGCATGCGCTTTGGTCAGTAAAGCGCAAGGCGGTGGCAAAATGCACAGTTAACGCCTAGCACTTTTTTGAACTATGATAGCAATGGAATCTTAAATTAGAACAGTTGTTCTTCAGGTTTAGGCACTTGTTCTACATGAATAGAGTATAGTAAGACACAAGAATATAATACTTAAAAATAGAAAATGAGCTCATAGACCTTACCACATTCTTGGTTCGGGACCAGTACAGAACAAGGCATTCCCAGTCATCGTCCAGTAAATATGTCTCAGGAGAACGTAAGGGAATTTGATGAGTTTCTTTGTCGGTGAAGTACGTTTTCTTCAGGTAATTCCGATACTGCCACCAAGCATTCTTGAAGATAGCAGAGGTATTAGCACAGGTTACCTCATCCTGAGTTTCCAAATCGGTCCTTCTCTATAGCGAAAAATGGGAAAATTTGCTGTATTATAACCATCATGGAGGTAGAATGTATGGGACGAAGCAAAGTAATTGCCATGAATAACATTACTTACACATAACTCCTGGACAAACACCTGCAACTGGCATTTTCCTTCATCTTCAGTATAATATTTCCAAGATGGGAAGATACGCACATACGATTTAACAACATCAAATGTGATAGATGCTAAACTATGAATAGTTGGTTGTGCTTCCTCCACAGGAATAGGCATACTAACTGGTGGAGTTGGGGTTCGCCATGATAGTACTGGCCCTTTGGGCACTGGATCTGCCTTTCTAACTACTCTTGTTTGGGAGCTCTGTGGTGGAGATGGTGCTGTGTCAACAGGAACTGGGTTACTATCGGCTGGGGTTGGGGTCAGATTGGGTGAAGCTGGTTCTCTGTCCATCGCAGTAGGGGTACAATCTGCAAGAGTTTGGGTTATGTGTGGTAGGGATGGTTCTTGTGCATGTACAACCGGGGTGCTATCTCCACCAAGAGGTGCACTGTTTTATTTGAAGACTGTGTTTTTATTCCGCTAGATACTGGCATCACCCGCTCTAATTCAAATGGCTGATAAACAGGAAACGTAGTTTAATATACAGAAATTGTATGAGAGACAGATGCAATAGATAGTGTGGAAAAAAGAGGGCATGAAATAGTTGACATGTATATTGTTTAACTAGAACGGATAGCATGACATAATTTCACATATATGATGTCTATCTAAACTGGATAGCATAGCATAACATAATTCAAAGATATGATGAATAACTAAACAGGATCGCATGACATAATTCACCTACATGTTATCTAAGTAATTAGGATCACATCATTTAATTCACATATGTGATTTATATGCTAAACAAAGGGAATTCGATATGATGTCTGAACTAAGAACATGGTGTTCAATATTGTGTATATGATGTCTAAACTATGCAATGCAGGACACCGTATGCATGATATGAGCAGTATAACCATGCCAAGTTAGAGCATACACCTCAGTGGGGGAATAGGACTGGTCATCTGTCTCTGAATCCATCTCTAAGGAGCTATCGGGACCAACAAGAGATCTGCTTCGATAGGTAGCACTGTCTGCTCTAAAGGCCTTGTTTTCACTCCAGATTTTTCCATCTCCCACCCAAATGGCTGATTCACAGGAAGAGTAGTTTAATGTACAAACATTATCGACAAATGGAAATGTAATGAAGAAAAGGATGGGAAAGGTATCATTCAAATATATGATGCCTGGTTAAACAGGATGGCATTGCACATTTCACATATATTATGGCTCACTAAAAGACATGAGACTGCATAATTCCCATATATGATATAGAAACTAAACAGGTGGCATTACAGAACATGTCTAAACTAAGCAGATGACATATATGATGTCAAAAGTAGGCACTGCAAGGCAACATATGCATGATATGACTAACATCATCATGCCAAGGTAGAGCAAACACCTTGGGGGGTAAATAGGAGTGGTCAGCGGCGTCTGAATCCGCCTCAGAACAGATATCTTCCTCTGGATTACAATCTGGAGAGGGGTGGGGAGGGTTTGCCATTGAACCCACCATGGAGCGATGTCTGCATGACATTGTATTGCCACGCAAAACTCTTCTCTTTTTCTCTACATGTTCAGCATGACTGTGTACAATATCTGACATGCATACGAAAAAATATGGTGAGATTATGTAAGGAGAGCATGCAAAAATTTAGAGTGATGGTAACAACCAGTGGATGGATCTAAAAATAATGATAGCAGGCTGATGATTGCTTTAAATTAATAAAAAGGCAGATGATGATTGCTTTACTATTTGTTTCCCACCCAAGATGAACAACATAGGCATACCCTAGGTGAACCAGATATTAGATAGACATACTATTCATTGCCGCCTCGATATGTGCCCCACAACTAATTTAGAACTCAAGTTTGAACATTAATTTGGACCTGACTTGGGAGTCCAAGAGCTGAACAGGACGGTAAAGTAGTAGGTAAGTTTAAGCAATGCATAACATAAGCAGAAACAAAAGAGTGCGACCTCTCTTCTGGACCCGTGTACTCCTTAGGTTCATCTGCTGAGTCGATGATGGTGATGCCGTTGCGGTGGGTGCGGGCGGCAGGGAAGGAGATCTGAGGCGGCGAAAGACGGTCAGGAGTCGTGATGTCTGGTTTGGTGGATGCTTCTGTCGATGGAGCAGCTCAGGTGAGGTGGACGACGTCGCGGCAGGAGCAGGACAAACCACACAAAGTTTCCTTCGACACATACCTGTAACTGAAGTAATTCTGTAAGGGCTCATTTGGCTTGCATGATTCTTAAAATGCAGGGATAGGAAAAACACCGGAATAGGATAGGAAAATGCACATGGTAAACAGAGCATTTGTAAACACAGGATTTCTGTCAACTTGGGTGTTTGGTTTACAGGAGTTGGAAGAGCAGAGGAATGCAAAGAACCATGTCCAAAATAAAGAGAAACCATATGAAAGCGTGTACAGTTAGAATGTTATTCTGGCACTAATGCACTTGGTCTTGTTTTCATGCATAGGATTTTGAAAAGTAGGTCCAGGTGGATGTTTTGCTTCATTCCTTTCAACAAAATGCATGAATAATTGAATAGTAGAGTGCCATTGGAAAATTCCCTATTGCTATGTTTTTCCGTTGAACCAAAATAGCCCTAATGGATCAACGTGAATGTATAGTAATAAGTGATGCAACAAGTGTACAACCTCTTTGCCGTAGCCGCGTCGACCTCAGCATCATTGGGTTGGTCGCTGAAGCATTTGAGGCAGAGGTGGCTGTCGGAGGTGTGGAGGAAGATCTGAGGAACATGTAGACGGCGTCCAGGGCACTGCTCTGTTGTGATGGATCGTTCTGTCATTGGAGCAGCTCCGGTGAGCCGTAAGACGTCAAGGCTGAAGCAGCACAAGACAGACATCGTCAATCTCAAGTGGGATTCTAATAGCATCTCCAATAGATGATGTAAAATGGATGTAAAATTAACATCACCAAAAACCACCTGACTACAACAGATGAGCTAAAAACTGTTGACTCTGAACTTAACTGTCGAAACTGAAATTTACCGTGGAATCTGAATGCTACTGTTGAAACTGAACGCGATGGTAGCAGAGAGGCACTTGACATGTAGTTTAGGCAGGGCCTGCAGTTCATCTTCAACCTGCACCCCGCTGAGCCGCCTACCACCACCGGCCAAACCGCCGGCCCCAGCGCCGCCTCGCCGCCCCGAAACAACTCGCCACCGCCACCCTGGCCATCCCTCTAGCCCCCCCCCACCCTGAACCCTAAGATAGATAGTGGGTACCTCTCTGGCGAGCCTCTGTCCCCGCTGCGGGTGGTTCTTACTTAACTCCGGCGAGCCCTCCCTCAACCCTTGAAAATCGACTGACCCAAAAGTCAATTCAGTCAACTGAAGTGTGGCTTAATCGAAGCAGAGCAGCAGCACGAGCGAGGGGAAGAGCAGCAGCAGCAGCTGGGCGAGAGAGCGATCGAGCGAGAGCCAGAGCAGCAGCAGCAGCAGATCCGGCTGGTATGGATGCCGCCATCAAAGGGGCCTCGCACTAGGGGAGAGCCGCCATGGAGATGTCGCCCGTGGAGCTGGCTTCAAGGTAGCCGCTCCATGGGGGTGCGGGATGGAGCACCATCGGCGCCGGTAGGTCGAGTTAAGGAGAAGGTGCGATGCGATGAGTGTACAACCTCTTTGGTAGCGCCGAGTAGGCCTCGGCTTCGTCCGAGGAGTCGGTGAGGATGTTGCGGTTCCGGTGGAGCAGGTTAAGGCGGCGCTGTGGGGATGGAGCAGCCGCGATAGACGAGGCAATCGTCAGAGCAGCTCCTTGGAGGTGGAGGACGGGGCGGCTGAACCGGCGGGACGGCGAGATGGACGATGGATCCTCATCCGGGGAGGTGGACGAGGGACGTTGAGCTATTGCGGTGGACGACGTCGTCGGGGAAGAGGCTTCGGCTGGGCAGCGGTGATGTGGCGGACGGAGGAGGGTGGGGTTTCGCGGCTGGAGCGGAGAGGTTATGGCGGCCTGGGATTTCGAATGGCGAAAAGGGGGCGATGGGAGGGGGTGAAGCATGACTTAAGGACGCGCTTGTCCAAAATGTAGGATGTGTTAAAAAATAACCCCCACCGATTTGAACTAGCGGCCCTTTTGGCTCAGGGTTAGAAGGGGGATTTCGCGTGTCGGGATTTGGCAGCTGGAGGGAGTTTTCGCGCGCGTTGTAATTTCGGGATAGCAAGGCGCGGGTTGTGAAGGCGCCAGTTTTGGGAGCACGATATCTGAATTTTTGGGATATAACAAGACGCGGGTTGAATTTTAGGGACAAGCCTAACGTGTAGTAATATTGTACTTGTACGTACCAAATCAATTCGCACTTCCCTCAACCAAAAAGAAAACGAAAAAAATAAAACTATTCACACCCCACAAAGAGAGAGTCTTGCCCCGTTTTACTATACAAATGTTGTTCAAAGCTACTCCCTCCTTCCATCTATATAGGGCCTAATGCGTTTTTTGATGCTAACTTTGACCAAATATTAGAGCAATGATATATGACATGCAACTTACACAAAGCACACAGGTAACTTCGGCTGTGAAAGGTTCTTTCAATGATATAACTTTCCCATTGTGCATGTCATGTACTATTAATCTTGTCAATAGTCAAAGGCGGTCTTAAAAATCTCATTACGCCCTATATAGATGGAAGGAGGGAGTATGAATCCATGTTATGTCCAATTAAATTTTTTCGCTTGCTGTATAATGCATGTAACCTACTCATACCAACATTTTAGTGCATTCCAAATGTCTATACTACCGCTGCAATTCAAACTAAATTTGAATTTGTTTCTCTATTTCGATAAGAATCTACAATCATGATTGTTGCCGAATTCAACCATCATTCGTGTATTACCTTAATAACACACCACATGATTACTATAGAGATAGATATGAACTATGTGTACTACATGAACTCGAATTCTATTTTTTGAATACACTTGATGTTGATTCCAAATAATAGTACATTTGATGTACTAACTATATATTCATAATCTAAACCATGTTCCATACGTACACCGTGTTTATCACACAAAGTATAGTGCCCCGCCCCCTACATTATGACAAGTATTTAGACATGAGTTGCAAAAGCCACACATTAGCCCAAATTATAATCAATGTTCTACATTATGATATCTTCTTCAAGTATCCGTATCCACTTTTTTATAGAATTATGATCTTTGTTCGTCTTTTACACCTTCACGATCCTCTTCTATTTGTAGCTAGCTAGCGCTAACTTTCTATCGTGCATGCACACGCCCGCCCCCATCACACACCCTTAGCGTCCCCTCCATCGCGCACGTTCATTATTTCTCTTTAGGTCGTCCACCAGCGGTGTGTGTAGGCCCCCGGCTCCTTTTTTCTGGCACACACCGGTCGATATACCTCTCTAGCCAAGTGTGCCTACAACAAACACATATATACTTCCCCTCTTCTCTTCTCACCGTCCATGCCCCCATATGTCCAATACGATTCCACGCAGGTGCACACTCCCGCCCCTCTTTTCATTAATCACATGCTCGCACACTCCTCCCCCCTCGACATGGTAGGCCTCTCGCACCACCTTCTAGCCACACCCTCTCCCCCTGTCTGCCTCTCTGGACCTTATTTGCTTCTAACACATGCAGGCGTGTATATGAACTGATCTCCCTACATATAGCCAGGTCGACTATAATTCATTTTCACCAAGCACCGATACACTTACCTCGCTAGTTATGTCTCTCCTTTTCTCGGACACACGACGGTTGATCTTCCTATGTAGTTACGCATGCTTACCACAACCATATCTTCTCCCCTCATCATCCTTGAATACCTCCCGACCCGTCTCTCACACGCACGTGCATAGATAGACAGACATCCCCCGCCCTCTCTTATTGATATTGCACTCATACCCTCCGTTTGTCTAGCAGGCCTCTCCCACCATTTGTGAGACGCCACTCCACCACCAACCCTTCGACGCTCTACCTTTGTCTTTTTCCCAACCTTATTCCTCTTCTACACATGTCCATGCATGTCGATCGATCTCCCTCAATACATAGCTAGGTCTCTCTCCTTCCCCACACATATACTAGTCG
>NC_057798.1:226227891-226232570 GCF_018294505.1 Triticum aestivum
CGATAGTCGAACGGTGTAGGTAGGTATCCATGCCACAGAGAAGAACTGCACCTCTGCCCTCTCAAGTTCCAGTAGGCCAGTCGCCCTGTATCTTTGACGTGGGCAAACACAAATTCGATGGTACTCTTTATCGATCGCGCAGCCACACACTTCATCCCTGTTTTCAATTCTATCGATATCTCACGTCCATGACTCCGTTTCACACACATGGCATATGTTACGTTTTTCTGATTGAGATATCATCAACACATTGTCTCTGTTTCGCACAAACCTTCTCTCTCACACCCACCCACGTACGTACCTGCACCTAAAGAAGAAGTGCACGCAGGACGCACGTACTCACGTCTCGTTCCCGGCCACACCCGCGCGGGTACACGGTGGACTTCATTTCTATACGAAAAGGCAGCCTGCGTGATAATTTGACGCGTGTAGCGGTTGTTTACTCGAAGGAGGATCGGGTACCACGCCTAGAATATAAAATGATTGCCGTGCGGAAAATGGAAAAATGGGTTTGTCTCTCATCACACCATCTCACACAAGGCCGCCGTGGCCTCTCTCTCTTAGCATTGGTCAGTGATCCGGTCGCATCTCGTCCGCCGGCGAAAAGGGAGGATGTGCATCATCTCTCTGTTCGACGGTGTTGAGGCGGCTCGTCCCGATCTGTGGTACGCGCCGTTCTCTCTGACCAAGCTCCGGCGCGGTAGGGCCTTCGCCACTTGCTCGCTGCCGCAGTATGGGCAGATCCCGGCCGCCGGCGCCCTCCTAGTAACATCCCGACGACCCTCAGGTACAGCTTCCTCCGGCCTTGCTCCACTGCACATCTTCCCATGTTGCTGCATGTGGATCTTCTTTATTTGTTTGCTTAAACTGTATCTCGGCCGGCATACTTTCCATCTTGCAATCTCGTCCTCAAACCATTTTTGATAAATCACCATGTGCTATCTTTCGCTTTTTACATGGAACATGCTTCTTTTTTGTCGGCGTATGTGTCTTTAACTCGTGTTATTGGGCAGTAGTTATTTCCTTTCGACCTCCTTTTGCAAACAGAGCTATCCATTTTCACCTCGTTGCTATTGCGACCTTTTGGTCAACTGCACAAATCACTTTTCTGAAGAGTGTTTTGTGCAGTTCCGCCAAAATGTCACACGAGCAACGTTTTTACATTTCTGTGGGATTGCGGAAAGGGAGATTGGTTTTGCTATCCTCCTCATCCAAATCCGTGCCTAATCTTCTCCAACAAGAAGTTAGTCCTAAAGAGAGATCGTAGAGGTGATCGGCTTCTATTTATGTGTGTTATGTTTCATCATCTAGTTCCACTATTATTGTAATCACACTGACTGGATATCTTTGCAAACAGGGATGGTCCGCCCGACTTTAGTGGAGCTGCACAAAATGATCGGATTGTGGTGTCCTTCATACACCTCTTTTTTGGCTACAGAGCTGGGTGAAACTAGCTGCCAAGCAATGAACACTGTGCCAAGGAAATGGAGCCATGCCTACGAACAGCATCGATCAATTATATTTTTCTCTTTATTTGTACACCTTCTCACAACTTTGTCTTCAGTTGTGATGTGAATATTGGCGTTGATCTGCGAACCATTGAGATGCATTAGCCATGGTAGTTTCATTTGTATTTGATGGAATGTTGTAACGAGATAATCTTGAGGCAAGACACATGAATCCTAAGTTGAAACCTTTTTTTTCCTACGGGAACAAGAGTTGAAACCTTCATAGCATCACAGTACAATTTCATCAAAATTATGCGTACATATAAACAAATCCTAAAGGATTGATAGCAATGCCAGAAACAATTCAACTTCGTTTCACCGACATGTTGGACATCCTTCATCCAGCTCCACCTGCCATGCAGCAATATTGAGTGCACAACACAACTTCAGGGAAAGATTCACCCCGGTCGTTGCACCGCAGTAGTAATGACTAGTGAGCAGTCAAATCACAGAGCCCCACCTTCGCCACAGTAAGTTGCTCGGACGAAGCAACCATCATTTCTCTGTTCCTTGAATCCGCTGGTACTCCCATATTCCCACAGTAATAAGTTGCTTGGGCGAATCAACCATCACTATATCCGCTCACGTGTGATGACCACAGGAGCTATCCATTCAGATTGCATGTTAAAAAAAATAAAGGTCGATAACTAATGCGGAAAACTTTCAAAAAAAACTAATGCGGCACCTCGGGCCAACGCGGCCAGATCGCATTTTGCATGAGAAATTACACACCTTGTTTCGTTGACACGTGGTCCCGTTCCAACATATTAGTGAGACGACGGTGAGTAGTAGGAGTATTTTCGAACCGGCGTGTAGGCCGGGGCGCCCCTTTGTGAACCGTGGCAAACTGGCAACCGTCCACCGACTCTTCACCTTTCCCTCTCAGTTTGGAACTATTGTCGCATGCTCTTCCTCTCCCTCCTCCATTTTCCTTCAGCCCTTCACCCTTTCTTCTGCCATTGTTCGATTGTCTTCTCCATGGAGGGAACAGGACGGAAACGACCCCGTTATTCTTGCCCCGATCTGAAAAGATGACGTGGTGGAGGAACTCATTGATCGGTGCGACGTCATCACCTCAGCTACCATGGCAGGTTCGTTCAAGCCCATTCTCGACTCAACTAATAACATCATTACAAGGAACCCAAGAGTCAAGGAGCAGTTTGATCTCCCCTATCTTCTTCGCCGTGACCCTGATGACTGGCGCCGTCACGACAGAGGCCTCGCCTTGTGCAAGTTGATGCTGCTTGATAATGATACGTATGATGTTAAGATGCCATCTCTTGAGGGCAAGACTTGGGCAGGCGCAAATGGAGATTGGGTTGTTTACATTGGGTCCAACTACGAGTGGGAACTTGTGAATGTGTACACTCGTGACCGGGTTCCACTTCCAAAAATCTCAGCAGACTGCCCAGAGGTTGAGCACACCGGTATTGTACGCACGTTCAAATATAATCATGGTGACTGTCTTCTACGGAAGATAGCAATTTCTCGAGTTCCCAACCGCTCTTGGAATTACAACAACTATGAAGTTGTTGCTATCTTCGACAAGCTTGTTGCTGTCGTTGCTGGTTTGACTCAATGGACATTGCTCAAAAATCAGTTTCTGTACACGCATGAGTACTGTGATGCAATTCAATATGAGGGCCTTGTGTTTGCTTCCACCACTCATGGCACTGTTTTTGCATGGAATCGTTATGATTTTGGTACGTTTGTCTTCCACCGTAATTATAATTGTTTCATCCACATGCATGCGGGTTAGCAAGTTTCCCTTTACTAATTAACCTTCTTCTTGTGTTTCCAAGGTCCTGTGAACATTCCACCACCTATACTTGAAAATTTTTATAACCAAGGGGTAGATGACGATGGTGATGATCACGAGCATGAGGACGAGCAGCGCCCATATACTCTTTGGCGCCTGGCAACTAATTCCAATGGATCACCTCTTCTCGTGTGCATACAGCCCACTGATGATGTTACTGCTAAGGAAGCAGGTGTAGTCTCCCATGGTCGCACTCTCCGAACCTATTCCAACACTCGTTGCATGGTATTCAGGATGGATACTAGTGTGCTAGCGCCAACACCTTCTCCCTGGTACAGAATTGATAGTCTTGGAGAAAACTCGCTCTTCCTTGGACAAAACTATCTAATGATGGTGAAAGGCGATCCAACTGATGTTGACACAATGTTACTAGCACCATTTATGAGAAGCAACTGTGTCTATACCTCAGACATTAGCGTGGTTCCCTACCCTGGTACTAATATAGTAGGCCGCTTCAGCCTGGATGATCAGTCCTACGTTGGTCTCGAGATCGACAATAGATAGCCCGTCCGAGAGAATCACTTGTGGTTCAAAGCAAGCGTTTCCAACACCGAGGAATGGTTGAGTTGAAGTTCATTTCGTTGCTTGTTATTTGTTGTGTGGTGAAAACTTTAGTATTTATAATGTATCCTTGTTGTCGATGTGGGTTGATGACCTATTGTATGTAATAAAATGATATGCCTGTGATAAACTTACTAAATTTATGAATGGATTTTGAGTTGCTTCTGTGATTGAGTGGTGCGACGAGGCAAAAAAATATTTTCCGAATACATAATTGTACGTGCATTGCAACAGGTTATCGGATGAGGCCAATCAACAATAGTAGTACACTATTTGTACTAGCTTCACATGCTTCGCGCGTCGGGCGGGTGTTTTTACTGTAGCCATATTGTACGTAACCAACACCTCGAATCCTCGATACTAGTACTATATAGTAAGTAGTAGGAGTAGTAGGGTGGCATGGGCCAGAACAAGCATTCACGTCCAGGAGTACGGCACACGCCACCAGCACGACTTCCATCTGACACCATATTTCTTGCACTACTAGGAAAAGGGCTATAGATGGAAATGGCACTAATGGCGCACCAGACATGTGGTGCGCCATTAGTATATACTAATGGCGCACCACCTTCTGATGCGCCATTAGTGTTGAAACTACTAATGGCGCACCCTGCCTACGGTGCGCCATTAGTACCAATTTTTTTTTTGAACTAGTGCGCCTGTCCAAACATACTAATGGCGCACCGTGTGTGTGGTGCGCCATTACTAGTTAAACTAGTAATGGCGCACCATGCCATGGTGCGCCATTAGTAACCTTGGCCACCACTTCCACCGAATGCACCCCCCCCCCC
>NC_057798.1:226232673-226233362 GCF_018294505.1 Triticum aestivum
CAAAAAAATAAAAGAAAATAAGTTTCCCATGTGATATGTGGCCTAATTGTTGGGAAAATTTGCAAATATGAATTTTGACTTCATTTGCAAAATCTCGCGAGAATTTGTAAAAATGGGCATAACTTTTGCATACTAACTCGGATGAAAAAGTTTTTTATATGAAAAATCATCTACTCGAAAAGTTACATCCAAATTTAACCGGGGGGGAACCCCGTTAAACATTTTCAAAATCCTCAAAAACCTAACAGAAAAAAAGATACGGGGCTTTTAAGATCTAGAGAGGCAAAAAAAATCAAAAAAAATCAAACTTACTAATGGCGCACCTGCCCATGGTGCGCCATTAGTATCTTCCCTCCTTCAAAATTCAGAATAAGTCAAAAAAATAAAAAAAATTACTAATGGCGCACCTGACCATGGTGCGCCATTAGTATCTTCCCGCCTTCAAAATTCAAAATAAATCAAAAAAATAAAAAAAAATTACTAATGGCGCACCTGACCATGGTGCGCCATTAGTATCTTCCCGCCTTCAAAATTCAAAATAAATCAAAAAATAAAAAAAATTACTAATGGCGCACCTGCCCGCGGTGCGCCATTAGTATGCCGTATATATGGCTGGTCCTCTCCTCCTCTCTTCATTTCATCTTCCCTTCTCTCCTCCTCTGCGGCGACCTCCTCCTACCTCCTCCCTC